>NW_007245743.1:1437-82940 GCF_000164805.1 Carlito syrichta
TTTTTGCATCATTGATTAGATAAGGGAAGTTTTCTTGAATGATCTCATGGAAGGTTTGTTCCAATGTGGTCTCTGTCTCTCTTTCTGCCCCAGGCACACCAATTACTCTTAGGTTAGTCCTCTTGAGGTAATCGCTCATCTCTTGAAGGTTTTTTTTATCTTTTTGAGCTTGTTTTATGTATTTTTGAGAGTTTGGGTTGGTTCTATATTTTGGTCCTCAAGCTCTGAGATTCTTTCTTCTGATTGGGTAATTCTGCTTTCCATGCGTATCAGTTTATTGTTTATTTCATTCACAGTATTCTTTATTACTGTTATCTCAGATATCAGCTCCTTTCTGGTTTCTTTTTGAGTCTCCTCAATTCTTTTAAATCTCTCCATTAATGTCTTGATGTCTAGGTTTGCATTTTGAGACCAGTCATCCTGGGGGGATCTTCATTGTTTGCATTCTGAAGTCAGTTTTCTCAGTGTCTGTGCTCCCAAGAGTCTGGGAGAGATCCATATTCTTCTTTTGGTTTTTCTTCATTTGTGTAGGTTTTTCTGTCTCGTCCCTTAGTGGATAAAATCCCTTGAGTTCTAATCTCTAGCCTCTCCCCTCTGTTTTTGTTGCAGGCAGGCAGTCAGTTAGCTTGTTGCCTGGGAGATCTGTGACACTGGTCTCTATTCAGCGTAGAGGAGGGGCTTTGTGTCCTGTTTAATGACATCACCATGGGAACCGAGGTGGAGGCTCTGATAGGTGAGTGTGGTGATGCGATGTAAATATGCCTTGAAAATGGTGAAGGTGGTAGTTTTACTTTCACTTTTAGGTACACTCCTGTGGGACTCTAAGCAGGACTAGCTGCACAGCTGGGCGCTGGATCCGGGATGCTACCAGCAGGCTGGAGTAGGGGAGAGGGTCAGGCATTTCCTCCTCTGAAACTGGAAGCCTGCGATCGGCACCTTACACCAGCTTGGGGTTCTGTCCCCTTACACAGGCTTATGGTCGCATGCTGAGTGCCTTAGCCAGGGTGGGCCTGGGGCTTCTGATCTCCAAAGCTCCAGGGGGCAGGTGGTGGCTCTGGGTCCCTCACAGGGCACTTTAGCCAGAAATGGCCTGGTATCTCTGAGGGGCGGGTGCTCAGAGCCTCCCTGGGTGATCAGCAGCTTGGTGCTGGGTGCTGGTTGTGACGATGTAGCCAGGGATGGAGCTGGGATCTGGGATTTGGGATTCCCCAGCTGGTCGAAATCACATATAGTGGAGCAGCCATGGTCCGGCCACAATGTCTGGCCCTGCCTGGGTCCAAAAGTCCCCAGGCCTCGTACCACTGTGGCTGGTGGTGGGCAGGGGGGTGCTGTGAGAATAGTAATAGTCTTTTTGGGAACTCACGTTCTGAGAGTCTCAGGGATCCACCTATGCCATTGCTATCTTCAGGTCACCTCCTCCAGTCCTCTTTGATGGACAGCATGGTTGCTTCCAGGTTCTTGCTATTGTGAACAATGCTGCAATAAACATATGTGTGCAGGTATCTTTTTTATAGAGTGATTTGAGTTCTTCAGGGTATATTCCCAGTAGGGGGATTGCAGGGTCATATGGGAGGTCAATATTTAGAGCTTTTAGGAATCACCATACTGTTTTCCACAGAGGTTGTACTAGTTTGCACTCCCACCAACAGTGTAGAAGTGTTCCCTTTTCGCCACACCCTCTCCAACAGCTGTATTTTTTGAGTTATTGATAATTGCCATTCCGACTGGAATTAGGTGGTATCTCAGTGTGGTTTTGATTTGCATCTCCCTGATGATTAGTGAGGTTGAACATTTTTTCATGTGTCTATTGGCTGTTCAGATGTCTTCCTTTGAGAGTGTCTTTTCATATCATTTGCCCATTTTATAATGGGGTTGTTTGTTTTTTTTCTTTTCAGCACGTTTGAGTTCCTTCTAGTTCCAAGATGTTAAGCCTTTGTCAGACCTGGAGTCAGCAAACACTTTTCCCCCAGTCTGTAGGGTGTCTCCCTGCTCTCTTCATGGTTTCTTTGGTTTTGCAGAAGCTTGTCAGTTTAATAAGGTCCCACTTATCTATCTTATCTCTTATGGCCTGTGGGTTTCAGGTTTCGTTCAGGAATTGGTTGCCAGTTCCAATTTCCATGAGGGTGTGTCCTTCATTTTCTAAGGTTCTTATGGTTTGAGGTTTTACATTTAGGTCCCTGATCAATGTAGAGTTAATTTTTTTGTATGGGGATAGATAAGGGTCCTATTTCAATCTTCTGCATGTGGTCAGCCAGCTTTCCCAGCACCATTTACTGAATAGGTTCTCCTCTCCCCAGTGGTAGGTGGTGGAGGCTTTGTCGAAGATGAATTGGTTGAGAAGTTGAGGTTTTGCTTTTGGAATCTCAATTCTATTTCATTGGTCTATATGCCTGTTCCTGTACCAATACCAAGCTGTTTTGATGATTGTAGCTTTATAGTAAAGGTTGAAGTCTGGTAATGTGATACCACCTGCTTTGTTTTTCTTGCTGAGGATTGTTCTGGCTATTCTTGGTCGTTTGTGTTTCCATATGAACTCCTGTGTTGTTTTTTCTAGGTCTGAGAAGAATGTTGCTGGTAATTTGATGGATATTGCATTAAATTTCTAGATTGCCATAGGAAAGATGGACATCTTCACAATGTTGATTCTTCCAATCCATGAGTATGGGATATATTTCCACTTGTTTGTGTCATCTTTGATTTCTTTGAGCAGTATTTTAAAATTTTTATTATGAAGGCCTTTCATGTTTCTTGTTAGGAAGATGCCAAGGTATTTCATTTTTTGTGGCTATTGTGAATGGGATTGTGGTTTTTATTTGAGTTTCTGTTTGTTATTGGTGTAAAGAAATGCAATTGTCTTTTGCACATTTATTTTATATTCTGAGACTTTGCCAAAGTCCTTTATCAGTGTAAGGAGGTTTTTGACAGATTCTCTTGGGTTTTCAAGGTACACAATCATGTCATCTGCAAAGAGAGATAGCTTGACTTCCACTTTTCCTATTGGTATACCCCTGATTGCCTTCTCTTCTCTAGGTGCTCTAGCCAGGACTTCCAAGACTATATTGAACAGGAGGGGTGAGAGTGGGCATCCTTGTCTTGTTCCAGTTTTCAGGGGAAATGGTTGCCGTTTTTGTCCATTTAGGAGTATGCTGGCTGTCGGTTTCTCGTAGATGGCTTTTACTTTTTTGAGGTATATTCCCCGTATGCCTAGGTGTTCTAGGGTTTTTATCAAGAAGCGGTGCTGGATTTTATCAAAAGTTTTTCCTGTATCTAATGATAAAATCATGTGGTTTTTGTTTTGACATCTGCTGATGTATTTAATTACATTTATGGTTTTACGAACCATAAATGGTTGAACCAGGCTTGCATCCCAGGGATGAAGTCTACTTGGTCATGATGGATGATTTTTGAGATGTGTTGTTGAACCCGGTTCACTAGGATCTTGTTGAGAATTTTACTATCTATGTTCATCAAAGATATTGGCCTGTAGTTCTCTTTCTTTGTTGGTTCTTTACCTGGCTTGGGTATCAATGTGATGTTGGCATCATAAAATGATTTGAGGATAGTTCCATCTTTCTCCATTACCTGGAATGCCTTCAGTAGGATTGGCATGAACTCCTCCCTAAATGTCTTGTAGAATTCTGTTGGAAAGCCATCTGGTCCACGGCTTTTTTTTGGAGGTAGTTTTCTTATTACATGATCAATTTCATTGATTGCTATTGGTCTATTGAGGGTCTCAATTTCTTCTTCTTTCAACATAGGCAGGTTGTGCGATGACAGAATGTCCTCCATTTTGGAAGGCTTTCAAGTTTGTTTCCATACAAGTGTACATAGTAGTCCCTAATGATCTTTTGTATTTCTTCAGGATCAGAAATGACTTTATCTTTTGTGTTTCTGATTGTGTTTATTTGGGCTTTTTCTCTCTTTTTCTTGATAAATCTAGCTAGGGGACCATCAATCTTGTTTATCCTTTTGAAGAATCAGCTTTTTGTTTCATTGATTTTTTTGTATTTTTTTGGTCTTCTATGTCTTGGATTTGGGCTTTTATTTTGGTGATCTGGATTCCTCTGCTGAAATTAGTTTTTGTGATCTTGCTTTTCCAGCTTCCTTAGGTGGCTTCTTAGGCTGTTAATTTGTGATCCATCCATTTTCTTCATGTGCGTTTGTAGGGATATAAATTCCCCTCTTACTATAGCTTTTATGGCATCCGGAGATTTTGGTAAGATGTTTCTTCATTTTCAGTTTTTTCCAGGTATCTTTTAATCTCTGTTTTGATTTCATCATTGACCCAGGAGTTGTTTAGCATCATGCTGTTTAGTGTCCATGTCTTTGTGGGTTTTGGTGAGACCTTGTTAGTGTTAATACTTATTTTTATTTCACTGTGGTCCGAGAAGGTGCATGGTAAAATTTCAGTCCATTTAAATTTGCTTATGCTTGACTTATGGCCAAGTTTGCGGTAGATCTTAGAGTATGTTCCATGTGGTGATGAGTAGAAGGTGTATTCTGTGCTCTTTGGATAGAAGGTTCTGTAGGTATCAATTAAGTCCATTTGATCAAGAGTCACATTGAGGTTTCGGATCTCGTTGCTGATTTTTTGTCCTGATGATTTGTCTAGGGTTGTGAGTGGGGTATTGAAGTCCCCAGCTATGATGGTATTGGAGTCAATATCTTTTTTTAGTTAACCTAGGAGCTGCTTTATGAAAGTTGGTGCTCCTATGTTCGGTGTATATATGTTTAGGATGGATATTTCTTGTTGATGGATTGAACCTTTTATCATAGTGTAGTGGCCTTCTGTATCTTTTTTAATTTTTGATTGCTTAAAGGGTATTTTATCTGAGATTAAGATTGTGACTCTTCCTTTCTTTTGTGTTCCATTCGCCTGAAAATTTGTTTCCCATCCTCTTACTTGAGTCTGTGAGTTTCCTTTCTAGTGAGGTGAGTCTCCTGAAGGCAATAGATTGCTGCCTGGTGATATTTTATCCATTTTGCCATTCTATGTCTTTTCAGTGGTGCATTTAGTCTGTTCACATTCAAACTAATTATTGAGATGTGAGAGTTGATTCCTATCATGTTCTTACAGAGTTGTTCTTCCTGTTTGTGTGTTGTCTTTCTTTTGGTTTTAGAGTTGGATCACGTGTGTTTTTAATCTTTTGCCTGTAGTCTTGTGAAGAACGTTGTTGTTCTTTTTTTCCTTTTCTTCTGTATTCAATACTTTCTTAAGTGTTTCTTGTTTTGGTGGTCTGGTGGCAGTGTAGGTTCTTAGGGATTGGATATCTGGGAAAGATTTCAATTCTCCCTCACTGATGAAGCTTATCTTGGCTGGGTAGGTTATTCCCAGTTGAAATTGTTTATCTTTTAGAACTTTGAATATAGGGTTCCAAGCTCTCCTAGCCTGGAGGGTTTCTGTAGATAAATCTCCTCTATTCTAATTGGTCTTCCCTGGTAGGTAGTCTGACCTTTTTCTCTTGCAGCCTTTAGGATTTTTTCTTTTATACCTACTTTGTTATGCGAATTATTATATGTCTGGGAGTTGGTCTTCTCATTTGTTGTCTTGCTGGGGTTCTCTGAATCTCTTGTGTTTGGATTTTTTCATCCTTGATGAGATGAGGGAAGTTTTCTTGAATGATTTTATGAAATGTTTGTTCCAGTGTGTCCTCTGTTTCTCTCTCTGCCTCAGGAAGGCCAATTACTCTTAGGTTCAGTCTCTTAAAGTGGTCATTCATCTCTTGAAGGTTTTGTTTTGTCTTTTTGAGCTTCTTTTCTATGCTTTTGACAGTTTGGGTTCTGTGTTTTAGTCTTTGAGTTCTTAGATTCTTTCTTCTGCTTGTCAAATTCTGCTTTCCATGCTTATTAGTTTGTTATTTATTTCCATCACAGTATTCTTTACTGCTATTATTTCTGACATCAGCTCCTTCCTGTTTTCCTCTTTTCTCTCCTCAATTTTTTAAATTCTCTCATTAATGTCTTGATGTGTGGGTTTGTTGCCTGTGACCAGTCATTCTGGGGGCTCTTCATTGTTTGTGTTCCGGAATCTGTTTTCCCAGTGTCTGATCTCCGAGGGGTCTGTGTGAGACCTATATTCTTCTTTTGATTTTTCTTCATTTGTGCAGTTTTTCCCCCCTCCCTACTTTTTCCTTCCTTCCTCGTCACCATCTCATTTAATTCTGTTATTCAGTTGTGGAGGGGTTGTTTTTACTTCTGTTTGTTCAATCTCCTATTCTTCTTTATGTATGTCCTCTTACTTTGTTGAATTCTGGAGTTGCACTGTAGGTTGTGGGTGGTCCTTTTTGCACTTTTGAGATTTACTTAATGGGGGAGCTGTGATTCAGAATCTATCTGAAGGTCCTGGTATTCACTGACAGGTGTATGAATAATCTGAAACCCACTATCTACCGCCTTGGAATCTGTCTGTGCAGTGGGGTTGCAGGTTTACTCCCTGAAATAAAATGCAGTTAACAGAGGGAAGAGAATGGAGCAGGCAGTGTGGGGAAGAGGGGGGTGGAGAGAGAGAGGAGTAAGGGTGAAAACAGACGAGTGTACCAACAAATGGAGAGAGAGACAAAAATTGGAACATATAAAAACAATAGACCACGGCTACAAACTAACCAACTCCCATACAAAAAAATCTAAAACATACAATGTTGCTAACATACAAACTTACCAACCTCCTTATTGGTGTGCTATTCCTCTATACAAAGATATGGTTTACAGAAAGAAGAAAATAAAGAAGGGAAAGGAAGGAGAAAAAAAGGGGGTAAACAAAACAGAAGGAATAGAATCAAGTCAGTAGACTAGCAGAACTAATCAAGCACACTCTGAGACTTTTCGTTTAAGTCGAATGTCCTTTCAGCTCTGATTTCTAGTTGTCTTTTCAAGCTAGTAAGTTTGTTCAAGGTTAGGATCAGTTGCCCCTGGCCTACTGTGAAGGGCAGTTCAGATCATCACTCAGTTCCCCACTGCCCCGTTCACTACTCAGATCTGACCTGTGTCTGCCAGGCTTCCATTTTTCCCCTTTCGGTGTTGTTACCTTGAGTCGCCAGCAGGTGGTGTTATCCCTCGCTCCCGATGGTCTTTATCACAGCTGCTCGCCCACCCTTAAGAGGAGGGACGCAGGAGACCCACTCCTGGCAGGATGTCCAGTGGTAGGAGACCTCAGCAGATCTTGCTCGCAGGGGCTTCAAGGTCTGAAGCCATGGACTGCCTCAGGCACAGGCCGTGTGATGTGCGATGGCTGCCTTGGCGGTGGTGGCTGTGGCTCACCTCAGGCACTTACGGTCCGATGTGGAATGGCTGTTTCGCCGGTGGGGGCAGCAGGCTGGTGGCGGCGGTGGCCGCGGCGGCGGCGGCTGGCTCAGGCACAGGCCGAGCCATGTGTCCCAGGCATCTTTCTAGCTTGCCATCTTTAAGAAACACTGGTGCCTATTTCTGATCTCTGACTACTTAAATTGGAATCCCTGGGCTAGAGAAGGTGCTTGAGCCAGGTGAAGGTCTAGGAAAAGAACTCCTGCCAAGACAGGAGTGACTCTGCCTGGTTTGAGACACAGCAAGATTTATATGAATGGAATCTGTGGAGGAGGGGGAAAGGAAGAGAGAGATTGAGAAAGAGAACATAGGTCAGCTCATATAGGGTGTCTGTAGGTTGGTGTGTGTGCAGAAACCATCAAATGATTGTGTGTGCATGGAAATGATGTGATATTATTTGCATAAAAAGATCATTGTGGGCCAGGCACAGTGGCTCAAGCCTGCAATCCCGACACTTTGGGAGGTTGAGGTGAGGGGATTACCTGAGCCCACAGGTTCAAGAACAGCCTGAGCAACTTGGCGAGATCTGTCTCTACAGTAAATTAAAAAATTAGCCAGGTGTGGTAGCTCACGTCTGTAATGAGCTACTTGGAAGGCTGAGATGGAAGGAACTCCCACTCCCAGCAGGTTGATGCTGGGATGGCCGTGAGTGTGCCATTGCGCTTCAGCCTGGGTGACAGAGTGGGACTCCAACTCAAAAAAACCAAAACAAACAAACAAAAACAATCATTGTGACTTTAATATCATTATAGAAAAAATGCGGAAGATATCCTTGGATATTACACATCTGATGTTTGTTATGATTTGTCAGATGTTCTCACCTAAAGCAAACCAATTCTTTTTGGCAGAATAATTGTATAAGAAGAAAAATGTGTTGGGGAAAATTGACATTTATCTCTGCAGTTTTTAATGACCTGTTTTAGAAAGCAACTTAGTGCTCACCATGCCTTTCATGTATATGGTGATAATTATCCTGTTCTAATGGGAGGCAGCACGTTTCTTTTAAAAATATATATGCCATTTATGTTCAATCATTTTTGTTTTATAATTCAGAGACTTTGAACAACATCTAGTTTCCGTCATGATTGCCTGCCTTTCCGAATTTAGTTCTACTTCCTTCTTAATACAAAATTTTCTTCTTAAATATTGAGGTATGTTGTCAGGTCAATTTTACAAAATAAAAATGATTTCATAGCATATTTATAAACCTGATTAAATATGCTTATGACTACTTGCTATACCTTTCTGCATTTCAGTTGAGAGTTTAGTTGTAGCAATTAACTCATTTTTTCTGGAAATAAAATTATAAATAGTGAGACCACCTCTATCTCATCATTTTTTCTGAGAGTATTATGAACAAAGTTCTGGAGATACTTCATGAAAAAGTATTTTTTTGGTAAAATGAAATAAGGAATCTTGCATTTGGAACTTCAAAAATATACTAATACATTAAAAAGTAAAAGAAGTGCCATTATAAATTTAATTTTATTTAGTTCAGTGTTTTCTAAACATATATGACCATGGAGCCATTCTGAGTATGTGTGAAACACCTCTTTCATTTCATAACACTAGTATTTTTCCAAACTCATTTTGAGGAATGTTGTTCTACATGTATAACTGACTTTTATTTCTGTAGGCAGTATTATTTACGATGCCTTACTCACCTGATTATATTTATAAACCAGACAAAACAGCGGAAGATTTATGCTTCTTTTTGACAATGAATAGATGTGATATTAATTCCTTTATTAGTGCCTGCATAATTCACAAATAGCCCTGTTAGTGGTTTGTTGTTACAAAGCCTTAAATTTAAATTCACAAGTCACTCCAGGCTTTTTTATCAAAAGAGTATCTATGGTCCTCTTAGCCTTACGCCAAGATATTAGATGGTTGTGTTTCTTTAACAAGCCTCTGGACATCAAGGGAGCATGGAGCCTTTTTCTCTGTTTCTTCATCTGTTATTTGATTTAAAAGATTGATAACTAATACTGGCCAAGAGAATAGAAAATTCTTTGATTTTTTAGTGCACATAGTGGTTTTTTCCATTAAATATATAACAATTGAAGCATTCGTAGAACAATTCCCTCTTACTTCTAACTGGTGAAGAAGAAGAGAATACAAAAAAGGAAAAAGATGCTTAATAGAAAGTGCATTCTATCTAATTAAAACACACACACACAGAAAAAGAAACATGGATTGCAAAGACAGGTGGATGACATAGCTAAGGGTTTGAAAGCTCTTTTTCCTTTTCCCAGCAGCTAAGGCAACATTAAATTATGAGAAACTATCTCTTTTCCTATTTTCATTATGTTTTTAATAATATAATTACCTGCTTTTCTTCTTGAAAGCATTTTGCTTATCAGTTGTGTTTGTAAGAATTCATAATTATAATATCAAACTCCATTGGCAATTTTAAGGGTTCATTTTTATACCTTCGAACAATGATAGTATGTCTCTGTATATGGCGTTTTTAGTCTATAGATGATGACCAAGTGAACTTTTGGATTTGTAGATGTTTTGTAGTAACTTCATGGCCCTTAAGGGAATTTAGCCCCATGGATGGGAACTATCAAAAACAATGTGAATGAATCAAAAATTGATTGAGTAGAGTTGAACTTAGGGTGCTTGAAGGACCAAATTATGAAGGAGTGTAAAATTTTTCCTGATAATTCCAAGGCAGCATTGAATGTTGTTTAATAGGTGGGTGGCAGAGTCAAGGTTTGCATTTATGAGCTATCAAAGCTAGGGAGCAGGGCAAGGATTTGGGAAAGCAGGACAGGACAGGTGGCTTAGTACAATTTTCAAGCAGAGAGTTATTAGTCTCTAACATGAATTGAATGGAGAAAGTGGAGTAGGTTTTGAAGGCGAAATACGTGAGATGTGTTGACAAGATGGAGAGAGTTGAGTGAAAGGAAAAAATATGATAGAACCTGAAGAGTTGACATTTGCAAGGTGAGAAATTAAAAAGAGGAGCAGCTTTGACAGTCATAGAGATAAGGGTATTTTGACATGTCTAATTTGTGGCAGCTGAGGATTAAACTTGGCCTTTGCTTTTTTCTTATTCAAATGCCTAAGTGGCTTGGGCATCACTGCCTGATAAGGACTCACCAGACAGTTTTTTACTACCCTACATATTACAGTTTGTTATCCAACAAATTATAATATGGGGTTATATAATATGGGGTTATGGGGTTATGGATGTTATCTGGGGTAACATCACATAACAAATACAGAAGGAAGTCAAAGTATTTTATGTCCTGCAAAGCCTCTCTTGTGGACTTTCAGACTCCTGGAGGCTTTTGAGACACATGATCCTCTCTGAAGTGTGTCGCATGTAGAACTTCATCTACGTATCAACAAACCTGGAGTTTTCTCCCCTCTTATCTCAACAAAGCATCTCTACTGATTTCCAAAACTCCTTAGATTAAAAACTACAAATTATCAGTCAAGAAATCTTTGAATCCACTTATAACTTAAACCACCCCCCACTTGGAAATGTCCTTCCTCCATAGCCAAAACCAATGAAAATCTCACATGCATTGATTTAAGGTTTCTTATAACTTTTACCTTCCTAAAGTATATGTAACCCAGCTACCACTCAACCATGATAGACACACTTTCTGAGGACTCAGGACTTTCTGAGGGGCTGTTCCTGGGACTAGCTCCTCAAGTTTGGTTCAGAATAAACCA
The DNA here is from genome assembly GCF_000164805.1 of Carlito syrichta. Taxonomy (NCBI): domain Eukaryota; kingdom Metazoa; phylum Chordata; class Mammalia; order Primates; family Tarsiidae; genus Carlito; species Carlito syrichta. The sequence goes on from NW_007245743.1 coordinate 12,427, forward strand.
TCTTAAAATATTTTACAGAGTTTAGTATCAACACAGCTTTAAGAGCACACTCATGGCAATGGTTTCTGCTAATCATACTTCACATACTTGTGTTATATTGAATTTCATAGATTGTGCTCTATTAAACACATAACAGTTAATATCTCCGCTTTTAATGAGGTATATTAAACATTAATTTACATGCAGTGCACTTAATGCATGCTATTGCTACATAATCTATCATCTGTCTTTTTTAGAACTAGCTGACCTCCTTCTTTGCTATTCTAGGGAATCATTTACCATAGTTAAATAAATAAATCCTAGTGGATTCATACCTAATTATTCTGCTCACAATGCTCAAGCAATAGGCTGCCCTTTTGAAAATTAGTGCCTGCAAATACCTGAGCACCTCCTGTTGGTTTTCCCAGTAGGGCTGTAGTGCTGGACCACCAAAGACCCCTAAAGGGAATGCACTGTATTGTATCCAAGAGGCAAAATGACCCAGAAACAATGGATGAGTCATGGGCTTTATTCAGGAACTTATGTACAGAAAAGGTGGTCCAAGAGCAGCAACTGGACAGGAAAGAAAGCCCTTTTGATAGTAAGAGGCATACAGGTTATATAACATTTTACATAGGGTCAGCATGGGGTTAAGTGTGAAAAAGGAAGGATTTTTGAGTGCACAGGCATGACGTGAGAACGTGCTTATACATACATACATCACATATACACAAAGTGACTGCGATTTCTCTCTAGGGGTGAAATGTTAGTATGATAATGAACTAAAGGTGAACTAAAGATAACCAAAGATTATGGTCATTGATTTAGCCATGCCTAATCTGATCTGAATCAAGCTGGAGGGGACAACTGCTTCAAGGAAGGGTGGGCAGGAAAACTCACTACACACAGCAGCAAGATGTGGTCAGCAGGTGCAGAGAACAATTCACCCACAGCCTCATCATGACCTGCATACCCAGGTGTAGAGCTTGAGGGGAAGGGGACATCCGGAGTTGTTCACTCCCAGGATCTCTCCCCAGGCTCCAACCCCCTGCATGGGGCCATACCCAGGGTGTGTTCATGTTGTCACTGAATGTGTGCCCCGCTACAGGGGTTTGTGTTTCTGTTACCTGGAGGATGATGCCCACTGAAACCATTCAGGGTTACGTGGCTGCTTGGGCTACCTGTGCGTACTAGTGCAGGTGCAGGGATGTCTGCAGAAGGAATTCACATGGAAAGTGAAGATTTAAAATTTCAAGCAGCATGCTGAGAGTACCAGGTACATAATTATAGGCCCTTGAGGTTTGCATCTGTGTTCCCAGGTAGCCCAGCTAATTTGGAGTCTCTTGTCTCCACGAAAGTATAGAGAGTGAGCTATAAGTCACACTGATACACACACACATCCACACAGAGAGAGACTTGGATCAATTAATTTTAATATCCATTGCTGGAGTGGTTGGATAATATTTGAAGGACTACAATCCGTGATCTAAGTTCCAGAGGCAGGTGAGACAAGGTTCCCAATATTGCTGTTTACATTCATACCAGCAGGTTAATTAGCATAAAATGCTTTAGAACTATTTTTTTCTCCTGATGAACAAATGGTGTTCACGATATGCAGCTGGCTAGAAATATTGTTCAGGAACTTCTCTGCCTTGCCAGTGTGGTCCTAATTTCCATCTCCTTAATAAAAGATCCTAGGACATTTTCCCAGATCCTCTGTAAAGGTTAATCTTAGGGGATACTGTTTTATTTACCTTGGAGATGACCTTCCATGCAAGGGGTTATTGTGTGAATAAAAGAATGAACTTCATGAAACTTACTAGAACAGTATGTATGACTATTTTTGTGCATGCTGGCCAAGAAATATGGACTCACGTTACAAAATTATGTTTGGGCTTTGTTTTATTGTAAAATATACCTGGTGGTTGGGTTGTGTATGAGGAGGCATAAAATTCTTGGGGGTTACCAGTATTTACTAAAAGAAACTTGAGAGTTGTTGAATGAACATTGCTTCAGGTTTCGTTGCAAGATTACTGAGCAGAAATATCTGCAGAATTGTCTGGGGATCACTAGACTTTAGAAAGAATGAGCTAAGGGAAGCTGTGGTGTCAAAAGAGACACTGTAAGGCTCCTCTAGGCCTGGGAAGAAGGAGCAAGGTCTAGTTGGCCCCCAGGAATCTGCTTCCCATGTTGTGGGACATGCAGAGACTTACGGCTACAGATGAGGCAAGGCAAGCAGCACTATTCTTGGAATCTCTAATGTCAGAGGACCATGAGGGGTGGACACTTGAAAAACACCAAAGTGCTGCAGAAAATAGCTAAAGGGATGTATTCTGGGCAGAACCAGAGAGAACAAGTGAGCAGAACATTAGCAGGTGTGTGTCATAACAATGCCAGGACCAGATCAAGCTACAATGGGAGTAACAAAGTCCAACAGGAGAGGAGATGACCAACACCAACTACCCAACTTACTTTTCTACTCAACTGAGGAACATACATCAGGTTAACTGACTTTTGGTGCTGCTTCTAACAACGAGAGCATGCTAACCAAGAAAAGAAGGCAGAGGAGAAGGAAGGGCAGAAGGAGCGTGGGTAAGGAGGGAAGAAAACTCTGAATGAGAAGTTTTACACAGAAGAGTGCCTGGATTTTTTTTGGGGGGGGATCAGGGTCTCACTATTGTCACCCAGGCTGGAGTACCATGGCATGATCATAGCTTACCACAGCCTGGACCTCCTGGGTTCAGGTGATCCTTCCTCCTCAGCCTCAGCCTCCTGAGTGGCTGGGACTATAGGCATGTGACACTACACCCAATTAATTTTTTGACTTTAGTAGAGACTAGGTCTCACTATATTGCCCATACTTGTCTCCAACTCTTGGTCTCCTCGCCCCCTCCACCCTAGCCTCAGCCCTCAAGTGCTGGGATTACCAGTTTGAGTCACCACACTCCGCCATCCACTGTAATTTAAAAAACAAGAAAAACAAAAATGAAAACAAAACCCTACAAAAACAAATACTCAAACAAACAAAAATGGTTTATACAACAAAATCACTGGACTGAGAATACCAGAAAGAAAGAAATAATTTCCTTAGACAGATTGGGGTTTATGAAGTTCATGACCTTATGTGCACTTTCATGAGAAACAACACACTTCATGTCACACATCTGAGTGTTAACCATACATATTTCTGTATTAACTGCTCAAGTATCTATCATTACAACTGAATAAGTTCTCTTTTCTTCCTCCCAACCTTTTGATCTGTCTGCAATTACATGCTCTTTCCTTTGTATTTTGGTTTCATCCACTTTGCGGGGAATTTTTATTTCTTAAATTTTTGCTTCTTCCACTCAAGACAATGTGGTGTATACGCCTTAGCTAATATTTTGACATAACATTCCAGACACTAATTTTATACCAAGTAATAGTTAGATATAAGCATACATGCTTTTATTTGTTGTAGTAACAAACAGATGTTTTTATCTTTATTTGTAGTTAAATTTTAGTTGATATATGCAGGTAAACAGAACACAAATTCCTTGAGAGTAGAAAATCTGTCTTGTTCATTATTTTATCACTACTAGATGGACATATCTATCCATGACATTCAGTAAATACTTATTAAATGACTGTATTTTAGTTACTGGAATGTTGTTCAATTGTTTCCAATATTTCTCATGTTTTTGCTTTTGTGTGTGTCTTTGTGGAGTGGCCACGATGGATAGAGGAGCAGGCCAGGTACTGGGGATGTTGTCTCAGCAACAAGGCAGACAGCCAAGTTCCGGTGGGTAGATTGAAGCAGGCTGGTGTCCACGGTTACCTGAGACTACCTCCAGGCACTTTGGAGAAATAGGATAGCTCTGGGAGTCCAGGATGAAGCAATTGGGAGCTTTAGCCTGAGAGTATGGCACAGCACATAGACACCTGGGGCTGTAACAGGTGTTCTTTTTAAAGTCTAAGTCCTCCATGCCAGTGAGCGGGATTTATTTGTCAAGTTTCAGTTTCTGGAGGGAGGATGTGACAAAAGCACCATATAATCTTAGGAACTCAGAAACAGGTACCAAGATAGTGAGGCAGTTCCATACTGAGGCCAGAGGAGGGATGCAGGAATGGGAATGTGGGTGACTATGCCATTTTAATAGCATGTGTAGCTTCTGAGAGAAAGGAGGCTGTGACTCAGGACCCAGCCACCAGCACTGTCCTTTAGCTAGTGAGAGGAGTGACTAACATCAGTGAATGAGGAATGGAAAAGCCTAGATGCTCTCTTTCTGAAAGTTTTGGCTGGTAGGTAGGGTGGGGCGGGGAGGGGGGGATCCTGATTGTGAAGCCTGAGACTTAAGGACAGGGCAACACACACTTGTAACTATTAGTCTACCTCCTTTTTCCTTCTCCCTTTGCAACCCTTTCTTTTCTATCTCTTTACATTCTTTCTACTTCCTATCCCTCTTCTCCCTTTCAACCTTCTCTTTCCTCCCCCTGCTTCTTTCCTCTCAGGTGCGGGTTACCATTTTGTAAGAGTGTTATAAATTCTGTGCCTAATATTTTATGATACAGGAAAAGAAAATCCAATCTATAGATGATAATAATCTCAGAAAAAAGTCTGGGATTTCTTGATGTTTGAGGATCTATAAAATTGAGAAAGAATGTACTTTTTCTGCTAAAAAGATATAGTCTGTGAATATTTTTATTTTAGTTAGTCAGCCTCTAGTCAAACAGCACACACATGCACAGCACAACCAAGAAAATACAGAAGCCATAGATAAATTATATTTGCTTTATTGTTCTTGTGATGAAAAAAAATCATAGCACAGTTTTTTTTTGCTTTTAAATTAGTATAGAAGAACAGTTATATACAAATGAAAAGCATAATTCTTTTTTTCTGGAAATTGCACTCTTTTCGGTGACTTGTGATACATAACAAATTTGTATGGTCTTTCCCCTCCTTTCATTGGATTAGTATGATTTTTTGGGAGCATATTAATTAGAAAGAGAACAAAATATATATATATATTTTTTAATCAGTATTTTTATTATGGTTTTGTGGGGTACAGTTAAGGGTTAGGTGTACAATTACATTTCATTCAGGCACCCTGTTGATAAGAGGTGTTTTCCCATCCCCCGACAGATATTTGCTACTGTTAATCCCATCCCCCCCATAGTTTCCCAGTACCGTCAGTCATTTTCTTATAGTATTGCATTGGATGTTCACGGTCCATTATATGAGTGAGAACATGTGATATTCGGATCTTTGTTTCTGTGAGAGGTCACTCAGTATTATAGACTCTAGTTCCATCCAGGTTGCAGCAAAATTCATGATTTTGAGAACAAAATATTTTTTATAGTGTTGTATTGATCAAATCTTTATTTGCAATTTGAAGACTAATTCCTTAGGCTATAAGGAGACCAGACAGAAGATATGATGTTAGGCTCTTTTGTTTGCAAGAAAAAAGACTCATTCAGGTTATCTCCATAAGGATAAGTTTAGAGATGGACCACAGGACTCCCAGCCACATGGTCCAGTCTGTAAGGGAATTCAGGGATAATAGACTGAGATTCAGAAATGGAAGTAACCAGTGTGGCTCTTCTGAGCAGATTCCCTCTCTGCACCCTAGTGACAGAGTTGATTCTCTACCACTGGAATGAAAAAGCAGCCATCAATGTTGCTTTTCTGGTTGCCATGAACACTCTCTATTCTAGATGTTTCTCTACCTTTTTCTGACTCAGTTTCTGATTACTCATAGTTATTATTCTTCATGGCTTCTATTGCCTCATAACACCTGTAAAGAATCTTCTTCCTGGCCACTGCCTTTCTAGACTCTGGTGTGGTCATGTTTCCTACCTCGGGGAGGTGAATCTCCTCTTTATTTCTCTCTCTCTCTTTAATTTACTTTTTAAATAAACTATATTTTCTAACCTCCCCAAAAAAGAATCTTCTTCCCGATGAATGTTTAACAACCAACTCTCAGTTGTGTATGTAATATATATGGTTTTGCTATAAATTTTACTGATAAAGTATATCATACAATTTACATACTTTAAAAAATATGCAATCTCTTTATTGCAATGTCATAGAGTCAGTTAAATCTTACAATGCTCAGGATTTTGGAAAAGTTGTGATGAATGAGTGTGGTTCCAATCTAAATGTGTGATATTTTCATTTACATGAAAGAATAAGAGGAAAGTGAAACAACAAAGACGTGTCATAACTTCACTTGTTCATTAATGACATGAGCAACTTCTTTGTTGAATTCAATGATTTAGACATAACCTTAATTTTTCACGCTATTTACAATAATGGGTGGCAGGCACCACATTTTCAGTGTAATCTCTTTTATTGGCAGTTTGCCATCAATTTCTTAAATCTAGACAACCAACAAAACAGATTGATTATTTTCCTACATAATTCAGAATCTGGAGCCTGTTCTTGGTTCAGGTAATTCGCTGTTGTTTTGATCAGGTAGAGCTTTTGTGCCAGGTCTCTAAAAAAGCCTTAGATGATCTAGTCTTAGCTCAGGTGTCTACTCTAGTCTCTTCAGAAGGGAAGGGTTATTTTGAGTGCCTCAATATGTGGTTACTTTTCCAGCAGAAGGAGAACAGGACACTTGTAAATGAGATTTACAGGCACAGCAGGTACTTTGAGAGCACACGAATGGTCAGGGCCAGTATACTGATAAATTACTTTATCATAGAATTATAGTGGTTGGAGGACTTATAGTACCTAGTGCAGGGTCCTGCTCACAGTTGACCATCCATGCATTTTTATTTTGAGTGAAGCAATCAGTGAATGAGAGATAACTATCCCTCACTTAGTTTTTGCAGCGTTCTTTAGATATCATTGCATAACTTATTGTCCCCCTCATTTAATTTACAAATATCCCTTTCAAATTGGTTGACATTTTCTAATTTGTGTGTTATTTCAATCCATAGGTGAGACTTAAAAATACAGCAACAACTTCTACAGGGAGTTAAACTTTTTTGATAGTGTTGGTAGCTGTAAGTATGCAAGGCTATTTCAGTTTTAAAAAAACAAAATGGAGATTGCGTCTTAGAGTGTTGTTCTATCCTGAATAAATTGCTTCTTTGCAAAGTCCTTGAGCAGACACCCAGAGATTTCACGTTACACTGGCCAAAGCACAGTTTGTGTTCTTAAAATGTGAGAAGAGTTTACTTTTAAGTGTGTATGTATTTAAATATATGTGCTACTTCTCTTTAAGTGTGTGTGTGTGTGTGTGTGTGTGTGTGTGTTTGATGTCTGGCAGAGTGGAGCATCTAATTCAGATATAAAGTAAGTCTATGACTGCTGTACGTATAATTCAATTGGCAAGATGTAAGTAGTTTGAATACTATGGTTTCCTTGATTAGGCAGCAATTTTAAATCATTTTTACAAGCAACTGATATATTTTTTCAAACTTCACACTGCGTCTGTTTTCTTGTGTAGTAAGTTTTCTTGGCAGGTATTGATAGAAAAAATAAACATCATTATTTCATTTGGCAATAAACAATTCATAGCTTAGGATAGTTTTCTCATAAGAGCATACTCTACTATAAGTGAGTGTTTTTCTTTTCCAATACTATCAGTAAAAACTTACAGTTCACTGAAGAAAGAAAAAAAGAGTGATAAACAGTAAACAGGATTTTAGCCTGCAAACTATATGTGCTATCCTCCATTTGTAAGAAGGAAATAAAACTCAGCTTTCCTGAATTGTGATCTTAGCTGTAATGCTACTAACTCATTTCTCAATGTTGATTTATGTTTAGTGAAAGAAGGAAAATACAACACTACATATAGGACAGGGTTATTATGGAAAGAAAATGTTATATTAGTGAAATCATTTTGAAAAATTAAAAGAACTGACAAATGCATCATTATCAGGAGCTGACCTAATTTGTATAGATTGCTACTTCGAAATTAGGTAGATGCAAGGCTTAATAGGCTGATATTTATTATAATTTATATTTCTCTGTGTCCTCTACCAGATTAGAAGCTAAATTTCTTATCTGTATCCACATTCCACAATGCAATGAACAGCACTGAGCAGGTAGTCAATTCATATTTATTGTATGAATACAGCTGGGAGGAGATGAGGAAAGAGCATTCTTGATAGTATCATAATCTGATTATTATAAAGGACTGAACTAGCTTTCAGTCATGTTTGGAAAAAAAAAAGGTAGATTCATCTAAGAAGTAGCTGGGTCAATGACTTTCCTGTGCTTCAAACTATGAGATTAGAAGACTTTTGTTCCTTTCATTTCACTTTTTTTTTTTTTTGCTGTAAATGGTTACAGCAAAACATAGAGAAGGATAAATTTGGACAGTATTATATTTGCTAGCTGTTTTAAGTCTCCATTGACTGAGATAATGTATTGAACTGTTTTGATTTTAAGTGTTTTCATGGATAGCAAAGAGGTGAATACTGGTTTGCCCAGTTTTAATTAGTCAAGAATTCTCCGGAGAGAAATACTAGTGCTTTCTGTTTAATAATAGGTTCAAAGTATTGGAAAGACTGCTCTTTGATAATTTACTTCTTTTAACTACTCACAGCATGATAATTAGACATAGTTGATCTTACATGATCTTCTACTTCCTATGGCTCAATGATAAAATGTCATTGTGGAAGTTTACATGCAAGCACAGACTCTGACATCACTTGTTTGAAAAGGAAAATTTGGTTGTAAATTTCACCTTGTCAACACAAGTCATAATTTCCCCTGGAATGTGTTTTTTGTGACTGGCAACACGATTTTATATTTACATTGTACTTGAAGTTTGAAAGTGCCTGTATGCATGAACTCCATTGAAAAAAAACCCAGGAGAGAGGGACGATAGGTATTATTAGCATCATGTCTCAAGTGCTCATAGGTTATTTTGACCTAACCTCCATATAACATATTTAATTGTAATATGAAATTAGACTTGGCCTTTTTGTGTTGACGTTTCTGCCACCTTTTATTCTGGGAGCATACAAGTGGATTGCTATATACAAGCTAAATGATATCATTGGATCTTGGGCGAGTACTCTCAAATGAAATGATTACAATCTTTCTTGCTCACAGGTAGGAAGCCTTCTTCATGTATCACAGAATAACTGCTGGATAACAGAAAAAATTAGAGATATATCAAAAGTTTTGTAAAAACACTCTCTGATGAGAAAAATGTGTAACAGAGAAGGCTGAAGAGAAAGATGTTCATAGCTTGGATAAATACGCTTGTTCATTATAAATATTTTATGTTATCATTTAATAGAATAGCCTGTATCTTGTGGGACTGGAGAAGGGAATGATTAAGCTATAAGTTTAGAATGCATGACCTCTTTCTTCCATGGTTATAGTTTATTGAATTCTGTTGGAGGTAGGACTAAGTTCTAACAGAGAAAGGAAAGATAGAGAAAAAAATTCTAGAGAGGGATCAGTTACCTTTAGAGAGCAATGCAAATTGAGATAGCATAGGATAAGTGAACCGATTTAAGAAAAAGGAAAAAAGGTCATGATTTTTATAAAGGAACAATACAGAAAAATAAGTGCCAAAAGCCAAATTTTTATTTCTTTAATAGTTGATATTGGGAATAACTTTATGGTTCTTTATGATATTTTGTGATGTTGTGAAGTATAACAGAATCAAATCTTCAATGGTGAAACTGTAGACTCAGTTATCTGATATATCCTTTAGTTTCTTATTTTAAAAAATTGGGTTTACTTTTCCAGTTCTATAAACACTGATAGTTCAAGTGTTTATTTTTCAACAGACTTTTCAGATATCACATAATAGATATTAAATCCTTCAGCAGTGAAAACCTGTAAAAGGTGTCAGAGCAATTCTTTGATCAGCTAGTAAGACACAAAGGATTTACTCAGCTATTGTCTTTGGGATGTGTTTCAAAAAATAGGAAAATACCTTATTAGAGTAAACTCAGGTTGGAATAATACCATTTAGCTACCAGTAATTTCTTTGCAGTGTAAAACATAACATTAATTCATCAGGAATAAAAAGATGCATTCATCTTTGTGAATTAAGTTGGGAAATGTTCCACATCACCTACAACATAACAAATTTATGAAATTGTTCATATATCTACTAAATCTATTTACAGTTTTAAAAATCCATCTCCTCTACTATCTTCAACAGAAGGGAAAATGTAATTAACAGCATATTCCAACATGAATTTGATTTAAAAAACTGTGCGACATTATTTCAAGCAGACATAAAAATTTTTGAGCATGCGAGTTCTCTCTTCCTAATTTTGAAAACTCTACTGAAGCCTCGTCTGAAACCCCATGTCCTTTTCTTACTTCTGACAAAAACAAATATCTTCAAAACATCAAAAGAGTTAACTGGGTAACAATTTTGTGGAAAACTTTTGTTTCCTTCAAATATCAATCATTTTGGCCCATTATTATTTTATAATGTTAGTGCAATTTGGGGGAAGCCAAATAAAATTCAATAGAATATACATTAGTAAGTAATATACAGTTAAGAGAAATTATTTGGTTGTACTTGACTGTCAGCCAATAAAAATTCAATTAAACAAAGCAATATAAATTGGTTATTGTCATAGAAAAGTTGTAGAGTTAGCCGGGCTCGGTGGCTCAGCCTGTCATCCTGCGCTTTGGGAGGCTGAGGCGAGTGGATTGCCTGAGCTTTCGGGTTCGAGACCCGCCTGGGCAACTTGGCGAGACCTCATCTCTACAATAAATAAAAAAAAAATCAGCCAGGCATGGTAGCGCTTGCCTGTAATTCCGGCTACTCAAAAGGCTGAGGCGGAAGGACTGCCAGAGCCCAGCAGGTCGAGGCTGCAGTGGCCGGGAGTGGCCACTACACTCCAGTCTGGGCGACAGAGTGAGACTCCGACTCAAACAAAAAAAAAGAAAGAAAAGTTCTAGAGCGATGCTTCAAGCACGACTGAAGTCAGACTTTTAGATATTTATTTCTCTCTCTTAGCTTTGTGTTCCACTGAGTTGGATACCTTTTTAAGGCAAGAAACTTGAGATCAGGCTTTCATTCCTTAAGTTAATCAATTCAAGTGAAAACGGGTTGCTTCTTTCTAGTTTTACAAAAAGGTATTGATTTTATTTTCTTTGTTTTAACTTAGCTCATATTTCCAGTAGTGAATTAATAATTACGAGTAAGATTATGGTGTTTTCATTGACCATTCCTTGTACTAGCACTAGGTTCACCCTTTACCAAACATAATTACTGGGAAAGAGGAAATAAAGCCTAAGTCTTTGAAGGAAACTCTGGATGCTCAATTTAGGGGAAGCCATATAAAATTCAATCAAATATACATTCTACATTAGTTTTTTTAGGGGGGAGTTGGGTGGTGACAGGAACGCATAGTGTATGCATATACTAAAGTGTGAAAGCCCACCATTATGTGATAAAACCTCTGAAGAAAAGAGCAGCAGTTTTAAATGGTATGCTAACGTTTGGTGTTAGAGTAACATGAAGAATGATTGTAAAACATTGATACTGAACATGTTTGATTGCTGTAGACATGCCTTCAAACATAAACAATCATCACATGAAATACCTGTGATATTTTCATCTCTGAGATTATTTCCTCATATATAAAACAATTATTATATTGTTAGCAGTTGGTGAATGCTTATACTTTTTTGTGCCCAATTTCATTGATATAGAAGGCATTTCAGATTTCATTAAATAGTGTTTATATAAGTTAAGTTATAGCCAATTATGGTGACTTAACAATTAATTTAGAATAGAGACAAGGATTAGTAAAGCTCCTGACCTTTTCCTTCCCCCTCTGTGGAAAGTTGGAAGACTGAATAATAGCACACTGGAATTTGGCTTTAAATATATTACACACTTTAGAGATATTAACATGAACAAAATAAATTCCACAGAACTGGAAAAATTAAACTAATGGCTTTTTATGTAATCCAAGTTAATGAATGCTTTCTGGCCCAACTTCTCATTGAGGAATTAACCAGTTTCTTGATTTCTTTCATTCAAACAGCCTCTATTGTATGACTGTTTACAAAAATGCTGAATAAGAGACCTTATTAAAGAGGTACTCTCTTTTTATTAATATTGAAATATTTTACATAGCTTTACAGCTTTTGGTAGTAATATTGTCTTTTATAAATTAAGGGTGGCTTTTAGCGTGAGTTATATAAATATTTTCTTCACTCATCTAATTATCTTTTTTTTTTTTTTGAGCTGGAGTCTCACTCTGTTGCCCAGACTGGAGTGCAGTGGCCGCTCCCGGCCACCGCAGCCTCGACCTGCTGGGTTCCGGCGATCCTTCCGCCTCAGCCTTCCAAGTAGCCGGAATTACAGGCACGCGCTACCACGTCCGGCTAATTTTTAAAATTTTATTATAGAGATGAGGTCTCGAACCCGCGGGCTCAGGCAATCCACTTACCTCAGCCTCCCAAAGGCGCAGGATTACAGGCTGAGCCACCGAGCCCGGCACATCTAATTATCTTATAGAATGTAAATGTATACTAGTAAAGACTAGTGACTCAATTTTCATCTTCTAAAGTAGAAGAATGGAAGGGTCTTAAAATATGGGGAATATTTGGAAAAAAAATCAGTTTCCATAGACCTTGATGCTAAAGTCCATATTTACAGTGTTTTACAAATATAGTCTTCCTTTGGTATCTGCAGAAGACTGGTTCCAGGGTTTCTGAGGATATCAAATCCATGCATGCTCAAGTTACCCAGTCAACACTGCAGAATCTGTGTATACCAGAGAACCAACCTCTGTATCTGTGGGTTTTACGTTCCTTGAATACTGTATTTTCCATCCAAGTTTGACTGTGAATACAGAAGCCACAGATATGAAGGGCCAACTATATTCATAAAAAATTCTGCCTAGGCAGTGCTCAGTGGCTCAGTCTGTAATCCCAGCACTTTGAGAGGCCGAGGTGAGTGGATTGCCTGAGACCGCGGGTTTGAGACCAGTCTGAGCAGCTTAGTGAGACCTTGTCTCTACAATAAATCACAAAAACTAGCTGGGTGTGGTGGCATGAATCTGTAGTTTCAGCTACTTGGAAGGCTGAGGTGGAAGGATAGCCATAGCCCAGCAGGTCAAGGCTGCAGTGGTCATAATCATGCCACTGCACTCCAGCTTGGGTGATGGAGTGAGAATTCAATTAAAGAAAAATTCTGCCTATAAGTGAACCCATGCAGTTCAAACCTATATTGTTCAGGGGGTAAACTGTAATCCAAGTGTTAGATGATAAACTAAATAAAAAAGATGGGCTGGGCTCGGTAGCTCAGCCTGTAATCCTGCACTTTGGGAGGCCAAGGTGAGTAGATTGCTTGAGCCATGGATTTGAGACCTACCTGGGCAACTTGGTGAGACCTCATCTCTACAATAAATCAAAAAATTAGCCGGGCGTGGTAGCGCGCACTTGTAGTTCCAGCTACTTGGAAGGCTGAGGAGGAAGGATTGCTGGAGCCCAGCAGGTCAAGTCTGCGGTGGCCAGGAGTGTGCCAGTGCCCTCCAGTCTGGGTGGCAGAGTGAGACTTCAACTCAAAAAAAAAAAGATGATCAACTTAAAAAACTAATTAAATCTGTAAACATTAGGCAAATAAAATTTTAATCATTAATTAAATACATTTAACACTTATAATGACAATATCTTTGTACCAATTCATAGCTAAGATTCTAATGTAAAGATTAGCAATTTATATAACATTACTTTGTTGACAAAATATATAACAATGATGTCAAGGGAATCTCTAAAATAAAAACTAACTTTCCTAAAGTAATGATGGAATTGAATGATGAAAGAATTTAGTTATTTGTGAGAAAAGCAACAAAATAAGAGGAAAGAAAATCTTCCAAGACCACAAGAAATAATATTTTTATCAAAACCCCAGGAAAACTTCATTAAAATATTTTTTTAAAAAAAGGACTACACCTAAAAGAAAATAAAAAAATTAGGAAATAGGCATTTAACAGAGTAAACACATAATTATACTTCACTTTCTTTCAGAATACAAAATTTAAAAAATGATGAAGACTTTTGACAATAAGTTGTCAAAAAATTAAGAAGATCTATGTTGACAAGGATGGTTTAAATTCAGCACTGCCATATACTATTAGTGAAAGTCTATATTGATATATTTTTCAAAAAATGACTTGGGAATATGCACTAAAATACCTAAAAGATCAAAAATTTTTGACTGCCATGCACGTTCTCAGACTACAAAGGAATAAAAATAAATATCAACACCAACAAAGTTCCCCCCAAAACCACAAAGACATGGACACTAAACAACATGATGCTGTTTATTCAAGAAGGGGTGCTGGATTTTATCAAAAGCTTTTTCTGCATGTAATGATATAATCATGTGGTTTTTGTTTTTACATCTGTTAATGTATTTAATTATGTTTATGGTCTTATGAATGCTGAACCAGCCTTGCATCCCAGGGATGAAGCCTACTTGGTCATGGTGGATGATTTTTGAGATGTGTTGTTGAATCTGGTTCTTGTTCCTGAGTCAACATGGAAAACAAACAGAGATTAAAAGATACCTGGAAACAAATAAAAATGAAAAAAACATCTTATCAAAATCTCTGGGATGCTATGAAATCAGTAGTAAGAGGGGGATTCATTTATCTACAAACACACATGAAGAAAATGGAAAGATCACAAGTTAATAGCCTAGCAAATCACCTAAGGAGGCTGGAAAAGCAAGACCACCAAAACCCTAGCTTCAGCAGAAGAATCCAGATCACCAAAATAAAAGCCCAAATCCGAGACATAGAAGACAAAACGATAATACAAAAACAAAAACACAAAAAAACCAAAAAGCTGATTCTTTCAAAGAATAAACAAGATTGATGGTCACCTAACTAGACTGACCAAGAAAAGGAGAGAAAAAGCCCAAATAAACTCAATCAGAAACACAAAAGATGAAGTCACAACCGACCTTGAAGAAATACAAAAGATTATCAGAAACTACTATGTACACTAGTATGGACACAAACTCAAAAACCTAAAGAAAATGGAGGACTTCCTGACATCACACAACCTCCCCAGGTAGAAACAAGAAGAAATCGAGACCCTAAATAGACCAATAACAATCGAGGAAATCGACTATGTCATAGGAAAAGGACCTACAGAAAAAGCCCTGAACCAGATGACTTTCCAGCAGAATTCTACAAAATGTAGATACAAGGAGGAACTGATATTAATTCTATTGAAAGTATTCCAGGTGATTGAGAAAGATGGAACTCTCCCCACACCATTTTATGAAGCTAACATTACATTGATTCCCAAGCCAGGTAAAGATCCAACAAAGAAAGAGAACTACAGACCAATATCCTTGATGAACATAGATGCTAAAATTCTCAACAAGATCCTAGCAAACTGGATTCAACAACACATCTCACAAATCATCCACCACAACCAAGTAGGCTTCATCCCTGGGATGGAAGGCTGGTTCAACATTCATAAGACCATAAACATTATTAAATACATCAACAGATGTAAAAACAAAAACCACATGATAATATCATTACATGCAGAAAAAGCTTTTGATAAAATCCAGCACCCCTTCTTGATAAAAACCCTTGAACATCTAGACATAGATGGAACATACCTCAAAATAGTAAGAGCCATCTACAAGAAACTCACAGCCAGCATACTGCTAAACAGACATAAGTTGGAATCATTTCCCCTGAAAACTGGAAAAAAACAAGGATGCCCACTCTTACCTCTCCTGTTCAACATAGTTTTGTAAGTCCTGGCTAGAGCAATCAGAGAAGAGAAGGCTATCAGGGGTATCCAAATAGGAAAAGGGGAAATCAAGTTATCCCTCTTTGCAGATGACATGATTCTACACCTGGAAAACCAGAGAGAATCTGTCAAAAATCTCCTTGTACTAATAAAGGACTTTGGCAAAGTCTCAGGGTATAAAATAAATGTGCAAAGACAATTGCATTTCTATACACCAATAATAAACAAACAGAATCCCAAATAAAAAGCACAATTTCATTCATAATAGCCACAGAAAAATGAAGTACCTTGGCATCTTCCTAACCAGAGACATGAATGACATTTACAATGAAAATGAGTATCACATGTTCTCACTCAATCATGGACCTTGAACAACTATCATAATACTATAAGAAAAGAATTGACAGTGGTGGGAAACTATGAGGGGGCAGGGAGGGGAAGGGAGGTGAGATTAACGGTAATTGATATCTGTCTGGGGACGGGAGGGGACACACTTCATCAACAAGGGTACCTGAACAATGCATATTTGTATACCTAACCCTTAACTGTATCCCACAATTTTAAAATAAAAAATATGTTAAAAAAGAAAAAAAACTACAAAAAACTGCTCAAAGAAATCAAAGATGAGCCAAACAAGTGGAAAAATATCACATGCTCATGGATTGTAAGAATCAACATTGTTAAGATGTCCATTCTACCTAAGGCAACCTATAGATTTAACGCAATACCATCAAATTACCAGCAACATTCTTCTCAAACCTAGAAACAACATTACAGGAATTCATATGGAAACATAAACGACCATGAATAGCCAAAACAATCCTCAACAACAACAACAAAAACCAAAAACAAAACAGGAGGTATCACACTCTCAGACTTTAAACTTTATTATAAATCTACAATAATCAAAACAGCCTGGTATTAGTACCAGAAGAGGCATATAGACCAATGGAATAGAATTGAGATTCCAGAAGCAAAACCTCAATTTCTCAACCAACTCATCTTCAACAAAGCCACCACCACCAACCACTGAGGAGAGGAAAACCTATTCAGTAAATGGTGCTGGGAAAACTGGCAGACCACATGCAGAAGATTGAAACCAGACCCCTACCTATATCCATAAACAAAAACCAACTCTAAATGGATCAGACACCTAAACATAAAACCTCAAACATTAAGAACCTTAGAAAATGCAGGAGATACTTACGGAAATTGGAACTGGCAACCAATTCCTGATCAAAACGCCAAGTGCCCATGCCATAAGAGATAAGATAGACAAGTGGGACCTCATCAAACTGACAAGCTTATGCAAAGCCAAAGAAACCATCAAGAGAGCAGAGAGACAGCCCACAGACTGGAAAAAAATGTTTGCCAGTTCCATGTCTGACAAAGGCCTAGCAACTAGGATCTACAAGGAACTCTTAATATGCTGAAAAGAAAAAAACAGCCCCATTACAAAGTGGGCAAAAGATACGAATAAACAGCTTTCATAAAAAGACATATGAGCTGCCAACAGATACATGAAAAAATGTTCAGCATCATTAGTCATCAAAGAAATGTAAATTAAAACTACACTGAGATACCACCCAACTCTAGTCAGAATGGTCATCATCAATAACTAAAAAAAGAATAGATGCTGGAGAGGATGTGGGCAAAGGGAACACTTCTACACTGTTGGTGGGAGTATAAACTAGTACAGCCTCTGTGGAAAACTGTGGCAATTCCTAAAAGTTCTAAAAATCGACCTTCCATATGACCCCGCCATCCCCCTACTGGGAATATACCTGGAAGAACTCAAATCATTCTATAAAAAAGATACCTGCATACGTATTTTTATTACAGCACTGTTCACAACAGCAAGAACATGGAACTAAACTTGCTGCTCATGAAACGAGGACTAGATAAAAAATGTGGTACATATACACAATGGAATATTATGCAGCCATAAAAGAAGAACAAAATCATGAACTTCACAGCAACCTGGATGGACTTAGAGTCTATAATACTGAGTGATCATTCCCAGAAACAAAGAACTGAGTATCACATGTTCTCACTCATAAGTGGACCTTGAACAACTATCGTAAGAGGATAAGAAAAGAACTGCAGGAAACTGTGGGGGTGTGGGGGAACAGGGAGGTGGGATTGGCAGTAGAGGGAAACAGCTTGGGAAATGGGGGGCACACCTCATCAACAAGGGTACCTGCACAGTGAGTATCTGTATACCTAACCCTGAATTTTGCCCCACAATCTTAAAATAAAATATTTGAAGGTTTAAAAAAGAAAAGATACAGAGGAAACAAAGATGACAATATTTCTGTCCTGGCAAATTGGATAAATAAAGGTGCTATTTATAGCATGGAAATGCAAGGTTAAAAAAAATTTTTTTTTTACTGGAATTTTACTTTTAGGAAGCCACGATAAAGGAATAATTTGAGATAAGCCCCAAAATATTTATGTGCAAAGATATGTACTGCAGCACTATTTATAGTGTGAAAGTATGGAACTTTAAAACAAACAGAAATAATAATAATAATTACTGTGAATTGCTAATTTTTTAATGTGTTAGGCTACATGGTTAGTACTGTGTGTAGATTATCTCATTTCTACCTAGGTTCACATGATGTGTTATTAGTGTTGTTAATTTACCCACCACGGTGTGTACTGTAGACCAGATTTTCCTTATGGAACTTGTCTTTTGACATGTGTGGATGCCATGCGATTTGAGAGAATTGGTCATATTTATATCTCTAGAAAGCACCCAAATTGTCTTGCCAGTGAGTGATTCTACAGTACCCCTGATTGGTTAGGGAAGTACATATCACTTTATTGGCCCAAGCAAAAATAAATCCCAGAATTTTTTATTTATGATTGAAGCAGAGATTCTCATTTCCCCTTAGCTATCACTGTTGTTTGGTTCTGACTCTATTGCTCATGCTTCTTCTCTCTCCTCCACTCTCTCCCTGAGCAGTCAGAAAAGAAAGCATGCATCTTGTGAACATATTTTAAGTGTTCTAGAATAAATACATATTAATTTAATCTCTAGAATAATCATTAAAAGATGTTTACTAGTTACTTATTTTTTGCTAAATACCTGCTCCAGGAAAAGTTGTTTTATTAGTGGGGGAGAAAACAAAAACAAACAAACAAAAGAACAAAAAACAAAATTACTATCATTTACTCATATATTTTATTATATTAAAGTTACCATAAAAATCTTGAGAATAGAGAATAGGAAATTTCTCAATAGGAAGAAGTGGACAAAAAGCTAATATTACAGAAAATAAACAAATGCAAATGAAAAAACACCATGAGTCAATTTTTAAAATATTTTAATTCAGTTTTCCTAGTGAAAGAATATAAATTTAAAAAACACAAATATACATAGTATTGGGAGATGGCAGTGAGATTTGCATAATTTTTCTCTGCTCTGGGTATATAACTTGACCAATTTTCTGGGAAAGTTATTGTAATTACACAGACTTTGAGCCAATAATTTTCATTCTCTTTAGTCTCCATAATCTGCTTAAATAATGATTGATATGAATAGAACAGCAAAAATACATTATATACTTAGAACGTATCATTCAATAATTTAAGTGCTTCACAAACTTTCAAATAATTTATTTCTCAAAACAACATCATGCTAGACTGATTATACAGATGAGGAGACAGGCACATTCTGCTAAGGTGACATGGTTTGGGAATGAGGTTTAGAATACTTGCCAGACCAACTACAGTCATGCAATTTTAGTCATTATGTTACTCTGCTTCAAGTCTACTCACTATAATGTTTTCTAGATAGTAAAAAAAATGGGAATCTCTTAAATGTGGCATGTTAGAAGGGACAAAAAGATATTATAGTCATATGGTGGCATGTTATGCCAACATAAAGTATTTATTTGATGACTTATTTAGTGATTTAAGTGAAAAAAGTAAGAAACAAAATTGTATGTTATCTCAGTTCATCTATGTTGCTATAAAGGAATATATGAGACTGGATAACTTATAAAGAAATTTTTTTGGCTCACAACATAAGCAACATAGTGAGACCAGCTATTCAGGAGGCTGAGGAGGAAGGATAACTGAGCCCAGGAGGTTGAGGCCATGGTGAGTTGTAATCATACCACTGCACTCCAGCCTCATTACAAGAAGCATGACACCTGCATCTGCTTCTGCTGAATCTCATGGTAGAAGATGAAGTGAACCCAGCATGTGCAGAGATGGCGTGGTGAGACAGGAGGCAAGAGAAAGAGAGGAAGGAGGTTCCAGGCTCTTTATGTATTTTTATCTTTGAGTTGGAGTCTCTCTGTTAATGAGGCTGGAGTGCAGTGGTATGATTACAGCTCACCATGGCCTCAACCTCCTGGGCTCAGTTATCCTTCCTCAGCCTCCTGAATAGCTGGGAATACAGATGTGCACCACCACACCCAGCTAATTTTATATTTGCTTTTATTTTTTTTGTAAAGACAAGGTCTCACTATGTTGCCTATGTTGTTCACGAACTCCTGGGCAAGCCTTTTGTCCGGGCCCTTTTTTGCAACGAGCTTTCTCAAAAACTCATAAAGGGAGAACTTGCTCATTACACCAGGATGACACCAAGCTATTCATGTGGGATCCATCTCCATGACCCAAACACCTCCTATTAACCACCACAATCAACATTGGGGATCACATTTCAACATGAGGTTTGGATGGTCAAATGTCTGAACTATAGCATGTTTGTAATACAATCCTAGTTTTAAAAGAAGACTGGTTGGAAGATATCTAAAAAGTTTATTTTATCTTAATATAGAAGATTTTTTATTTGCTTTTTATAATTTTCTAAATTTCTAAGTTTTCTGTAATGAATACACACACACACACACACATTTTCACTTCCTTGAAATATTGCTGGTATTGTATTCCTTTATTTAGTCAGATTTATTTTTTACTTCAAATTCCTATTGCATTAAAAATGTTTCTCTACCCTGGTAATAATTTCGTTCTACTCTATGTCATTCATTAGCTCAAATACATTTTTATGCAGGGACCAATTGTCACAACTTTAGATCCATCTTGGTGCCTACATTGTGTTTTCTATAAAAGTCCCTTCGTATTGAGAGGTCAGAGTTTGTGGAGTTAATCATCAATAAGGTACCCACATAATGAACATTTGTATACCTAATCCTACATCTTTAAAATAAATTTTCTTTAAAAAAAGAACAAAGATCTTACCATAACCTATAAAGACTGAAAAATATAATAACCGAAAGTTTCATGGAAACTGACTTGTGTTTTCCACTGATTTTTAGCAAAAAATAGTGAATGACTTGACAATTGTTCTCTTACTTTTTCTAATTAGGAAAATTTTCTGCCAGTGACAGCTTCAAAGCACTGATAAAATGTCATGCCAAAGGTAGAAAAACGAACTGATTGCATTTGCTTTAAAATTGGTAAATTTAAAATGTGTCTGTGTTCTGAAGAGTGTGTCGTGTCTCATCCACTCTCTCTCTTTTTTGCTATTACTATAATGAGAGCTGAGAGTAGAGAATTTAGAATGTATACAGAAAAACAACAGGTGACGTGCATTCTTGGTCCTAACTGTTATCTCTGGGAATACAAAAACTCAGGACCAGAGTTATATTTGTCTGGTTTTATTCCTATCTCTATTAAATTTTAAGGATTTTTTTTGGTTTTGCATCTTATAAATATGAATGGCTAGTCTATTTCTATTTGTTTCACCATCCAACAGATACACACAAATATCTAAGAACTAATCTGATGATCTTACCTCCTCCCTTTCAGGTCTCTTTAGAACCACATTGGCAACATGATCTTCCTAAAACAGATGTCTAATCGCACCACTTGCCTGTTTTATCATGCTTCTCTCACCTGTAGGGCCAAATCTAAATTCTATAGCATGGCATTCAGGAGCCTCCTGATGTAGCCTCACCTTCACTTTAAAGTTTTACACAAAATAGTCTTCAATAATTGTTCCGGATTCAAATCATATATACTGGCTAGATGCATCTCCTTGATGGTGGCTTGTTCTTTCTCTTTCCTGTGCCTTTGCTTGTGATGTTCCCACTGCCCACCATGGCCTGCCCCAACTTCCTCGCTGGACAGCTTTTGTGAACTGAAGGTGAACAGGTCTGACCTCTTTTAGGGAGACTTTTCTGAACTTTCTCTCTGTTTCTGCAGCACCTAACCTTGCCATTAACATAGTCCTTCTCACATTGACACATGCAAAGGAAGACACAGATTTATGTTGCTCTCATTAGTGACTAATACTTGTGATTGGGCATTCAGTAGGTGTTCAGAGAATATTGGTTTAATTACTAAATTACTTTTCCAATTTTTCTTTCTTTAGAGCATAGAAGTATAGTTACGACTATATGTATGCTACTGCCTTAATGAGAAGCTAGAACACACAAGAAATGATTGTCTCAGGCAACTTAAGACAATCATCCCAAGTCATCTTGTCTCTACCTTTTGCTTTGAACATTGGAGTGAAAACATCTGAGATAAACATCTCAAATGCTAAGGCATTTGGACTTTGTCCATTTGGTAATATGGCCAGATCTCTTTTAGAGAAATTATGACTGGCCAGGGTTCAATGGAGTGTTAACTGGGAGAGAAGACAAAATGGAGTTTGTTATACTGATTAGCATTGAATTTATTTGGGATAAATTCAATAGCAAGGGATTAATAGTGCCAGGTTTCTGACATGAGCGATCAGAGTGAGGTTTGTGCTATTTATTTAAGTAAAGTCACAGGACAAAAACGAAAAGAAGAAAAAATCAAAGCTAAAGATTCAATTTTTATATTTTGAATTTAGGTGCCTGTAGGAGATAAAAATATCAAGGAAACCTAGTTTTTACAACATTTTGCAAAATGTATTGAATACTGTTAAATTCTTGCATGTAAATAAAAAAAGAAAAATTATTTTGATAGCCATTTAAAATCAACATAATGATAATCTGCACTTCATATGATGACAAGTTGAAATATAGTTTGGGCTGACTTATTTGTTTAGCTTGGTTTCTTGTTTATGGAATATTTAAAGATATAGGTGTTGCACTAACCAATTGAAGCATCTAGTCGTATTACAATCATAATAATGTTTGTCTTAAACTAGTATTGTTGGGGGGAAATGGAACTTTTAGTAAAGAAATGGTCGATTTCATTTAATTTTATATACATCTTCAAATTGCATGAGGGTGTGTACTAAATGGTGGCAAAACAGTATCACATTGTGTGTATTATGTTCATACTAAAACTTTAAAACCATTTGAATTGGAATTCAGGATTTTATATTTTAAAATAAAAATATGTTCAAAAGGGTAATTCATAAGCTAATCTCAATTTTTGGAAAGAATGCTATTTCTACATACAATGTTATCGTATCAGACATAGAATAAGAGACCCCATTTGGAGTAGATGTCATTTTCCTGCAAGAAGAAAGACAGAAGTAGGCACAAGTTTGTTCTTGTGTTTTGACGTGGATATTTTTGTACTTTTCTTTATTCTGTCACATTGCATCAAATATGTTAGCCTGAAAAGTATTTCCTGCAGGAAGACTGGATTTCAGTCAATCTGAGGTAGACATAAAGACGATGGGGATGTAAGCTGAATTGGACCATTTAAAGGAAAACTTTTTTTTTTTTTGAGTTGGCATCTCACTCTGTCACCGGCCACCGCAGCCTCGACCTGCTGGGCTCCGGCGATCCTTCCGCCTCAGCCTTCCAATAGCCGGAATTACAGGCATGTGCTACCACGCCCGGCTGATCTTTTGATTTATTGTAGAGATGAGGTCTCGTTGCCCAGGCGGGTCTGGAACCCGCGGGCTCAGGCCATCCACTCACCTCAGCCTCCCAAAGGCACGGGATTACAGGCTGAGCCACTGAGCCCGGCTAGGAAAACTTTTTTTAAAAAATAAAATTATGAAAATAAATCTTTTCTTCTCCCAAAAAAAAAAAAAAATAAATAAATAAAATTATGGAATGGGACTCATTGAATAGTTTTGTTAGGAGTTATATATCTTGGGTAATTTTGCTCTAATTTCTGTTTATAAGACCAATATTTGCCACAAGATAAATGGAAGATTTACCATTATCCTTTTAAAAAAAGTATTTTCCCTTTTCTGTCATCGAAGACAAACAAGAAAAACATGATCTAGTAAATCACTCTGGAAATTGTGACATAGTTTCACAGTTACCTTGTTAGCTATATGTCATGTTTGAAATTCCCTGTCCAGGATGAGTACACCTATTTCTAGAACTGGAATTATATGATATGCGCCTTTACATTCTGCAGAATGATATTATGAATTGGATCATTCATGCACATAAAATCCAATGAAGGCTAAGAGAATGTCATTTGACTTAACAAATAACACATCTCTGGGTAGGCAAACATTGTTTTTCATTGAAATTATAAAAATCTATAAATGGCCTTGAGTATTCTCTGCTAATATTTTAATTTAAAATTGTTGCCTTCTGTTGATGCTGTTGATCTGTCTATAACCCCTTGCTGTTAGTGCTGCAGTTCAAACCCACGGAATTTCCAGTGCCAGTCTTTGCATTTTTTTACCTAATGAACTCTTTAGCCACCAGAGACCATTTTGCCAACCAAAGCAGTCTTTAAGTGTGAGGGAATGAATGCTCTGCGAGCAGCCCTCAGCTCTAGTGAGAGTTGGTATATTGATACCCTAGCTCTCATTCTTCAGGTGAGAAATATCTAAGGTGTGCATTGTACACGGGAAGTCTGATTTTTTCCTACCAGACCATTGCTGTTGCCAACAGTGCTAACAGGCCTGATAATACCCTCTGTGTAGATAAGAGGGCTTCCACACCTTGGCTTACTTCTTTGCTCCCTGCTGTTGCTTCCTGGGATCATCTTCCAGCTAAACTGCTTGCACTTGAGTTATTGAATTATTACCTCAGGGTTTGCTCGTGGGGAAACCCAAAATAAGGTCTCTTTTTTTGGTCTCTCTAAAGTTACGTTAGAACATGAAAAAGAATAGGATGAATAAGTAGATAAACGTGCTTCTAAAGAAGATTGTGGCTAAGATGTAAAAAGTTTATTTTTAAAATATTCAGATAGCTTAGGTGAAACAAAGAAGGAGGGACAAAATAGTGTTTGAGATCTGTATGGTATTTAAGAGTCAGAAATAAAGATCTGGCATCACCAGTGTAAGCATCAAGGTGTTTGTATTAAAGTCATGGTGGGAAGCAGGACAAGAGAAAAGAGATCGTTCCACCATTTTGTATGAAAAAATAAAAATAAGAAATAAAGGAAAGAAAGCTCTTTTTGGTGTTTTGGCAAGAAGAGAAGATATTTTTCTGTGAATTTTTTTGCTATTAATTGAATTGATGTTAGAGGTGATGACTGAATTAAGGGAAGACATAATTTGTGCTCTCGTGTCTACCTGAAAGGACTTTTATGTTTTATCTGCTGGAATGAAAATTTTAAAATCTTAACTAATTTATATGTTAGTTCCATTCATGACAATGGGTAGAAGAATAAGCCTAAATGCCACTCTGTAGCAGCTGAAGTGGAATGAAACTGAAAATAAATCAGTGATTTCTAAAATCCTGATTCACCTTCCTAATTATGATGGAAAAGATATATGCTACTTTAGTCTAATTAGGTACTATATGAAAGAGATAGCTGGGGTTGGTTGTTGCATAGCTTGAGGGACAAAAGCATATATTGCCAGTTAACTATCACTTATGCTTTAATAGTAGCGTATCTATGAGTGAAAACATTTAACACATCTTCTAGCAATGCTATTTGCCAATATTTAGTAGTTTGTAACAACCATTTCAAAAAAATTACATTTTATCATTGTTTTCCTACTATTTGGTAACTTTCACAAGAAACATAATTAGAATTGAAATATACTGTAACCTTTAAATTAAAATGAACATAAATATAAGTGGTTATTTATACTAATGCCAATTTTAATTTTATTTTCAGTTGTATGTGCTTTATCTGATATACATAGGAAAGTGGCAGAAGAAGAATTCAGATGGCAACTGTATGACAGAAACTATATAGAGTGAAGAATCTGGTTTTTTTTTTTTTTTTTACTATATTTGAGCATACCCAGGTAAGAATAAATGATTGTTACATTATCTACCATTTTCAAAAAAGGTTTGAAACTATACAAATGCTTTTTTATTTTGTACTGAATATTACAAAAATTAGTATTATTGTGGAAAATGGTAAAATACATAAAAGCTAATTTTCTAAAGATAACCTCTGTCATCATTTTGTTCTATAGCATTTTGTTTTTGTTTTGTTGGTTTTTTGCTTTAAACAAAATTGCAGTAATATAATATGTATTCTTTGTTGATTTTCCTTATTATTTTTTAACAGATATATTTATTCTTTGAGAATATAAGTTAATGTTTCGTATTTTCATTATCCCTGTCAATACAGAGCATGAATGATTTACAAATATTTTTAGGTTGCATGAATTTATTATTCAACGAATATTCTTATAGATAAATTGATCTATTCATCACTCATTTTGCATTAGCAGAATTATTTAAATTATTACCATTGGCTCAATGACTATGATCTTTTTTTTTTTTTTGAGTTGGAGTCTCACTCTGTCACCCAGACTGGAGTGCAGTGGCCGCTCCCAGCCACTGCAGGCTCGACCTGCTGGGCCCCGGCGATCCTTCCGCCTCAGCCTTCCAAGTAGCTGGAACTAAAGGCATGCCCTACCACGCCCAGCTAATTTTTTGACTTATTGTAGAGATGAGGTCTCGCCAAGTTGCCCAGGTGGGTCTCAAATCCGCAGGCTCAGGAAGTCCACTCACCTCAGCCTCCCAACATGCTGGGATTACAGGCTGAGCCACTAAGTCCAGCTGACTATGATCTTTTAAAGGCTTTTTATTTTTATTGCTGAATTTACTTTTTGAAGGTGGTAATGAGTTCAAGTTTTCAATAATCAGGTTTAAAAATATCGAACCATTGACAATATTTTTTTTATTCAAGAACTTTTCCTAACAAAATCTAGTTTAGATTGAAAAAATATTCAAAATTAAGTTAAAATGCTAAATTTTGATTGCAAGCAGTAACTTCCCCTACTTACATTCAGCAAATGTCTTTCCTTACATAACTAAGCCTAGAAGAAAAGTGGATGTTACATATGTATAATATTTCTGCATTGTTTAAAAATGCATCATTTATTAATGATAGCAAGTACACATTTAGTTAACTAATTTATGTGTTAAAAACTATTTCACTCAACCCAAG
The DNA here is from genome assembly GCF_000164805.1 of Carlito syrichta. Taxonomy (NCBI): domain Eukaryota; kingdom Metazoa; phylum Chordata; class Mammalia; order Primates; family Tarsiidae; genus Carlito; species Carlito syrichta. Next base: position 39,365 of record NW_007245743.1, read on the forward strand.
CACTGTGATTATTTAAGCAATGGTAGTGGTGATTGTAGACATTAGAGACAGGAAGGCACAGACATAGATCCTTGTCACTTCCAACTTTTAATAAAATATGGTAATATGAGAATGTATTTCAGTTTTTGAGGTATCAGTAAGATGTGTTAAGTGCTAAGAAAGAAGTAAAAGGACAGGGCAGTTGGTGATGACACTTCAGCTTAGGAATTGAGGAACACTTCACAAGCAAGACACCCACTGAGTTGTGCTTTTTAGGGTGGGTAAGACTTTGTCAGGCAAACACTTAAATGAAGGGTCAACTCAGAGCAAAGGTACAGGACTGGCAAAGCAGAGGGCTGTTCAGAGAACTGGAAAGTTAGAGTAGGTATAGCAGAGTAGAGGGAAATATGTTCTGTGATTTGGATGCCTCTAGTTAGGCATTTGTGTTTCATTATTGCATGGAGAGGGACAGTGTAAGGGAATCAGGTGCTTCATGCTGTCCTTAATACTATAAGAAAAGGATTGGCAGTAGTGGGAAACTGCCAGGGGAGGGGGGTGGGACTGACAGTTGAAGGAAACTGCCAGGGGTGGGAGGAGCACACCTTATCAACAAGGGTACCTGCATAATGAACATTTGTATCCTAACCCTGAATTGTACCCCACATCTTTAAAATAAAAAAAATTTTAAAAAGAAGCTCAATCTAAAAGTGAAAGTGTTAGACTAATGAAGAGAGAGCAGACCAATGAAAGGCCGCACAATTTGTAGGCTTTTCCTTTCACTTTGATCAACATTTGCTGTGCACTTGTTATTTTCCAGGGACTAAGCTAGGAACTGGGGTGGGGGGAGATCAAGATGGGACGTAATTCCCATCACTGAGGAGTTGATAGTGTAGCCGATAAAACATGCACAGCCAACATAATGAATGAAATATGAATGAAATACACCATGACAGCGCAATGATAGAATCATATTCAAGGAAAGAATAGTGGGTCATTTGTTATGTTAGGATACAAGTACGAGGTTATCCCAGACAAGGGTTTCTCAAAGACATCAAGTCTGATCAAGGTTAACCAAATAGCAATGTTGTGAATTTTTTAAAAAATCAACAGGAAACAATAGAAGCCTTATCTAGGGTGAGAGAAGTGTAAATAAAAACCAGGGTGTGCATAGATGAGAGTTGGCACTGGTAGAAGCATTGGGGAGGAATAAAGGAAGGGCCTTTTTGCTTAGTCAAGAGGGCCGTGTTGATGGAATGAACAGAAATGGAAAAAATAGAGCAAAAGTGGAATTTTTGTGTTAGTACAATTAGTTTTATTTTAAACACAGAATTTTTCTGTCCACTTTCACTGTCTTGTTCAAACCTTTGCTAGAGCACTAACAGAATTTTTGAATTTCATTTCAATTCCTTATATAATTGAGGATTCATTTTTTGAGACTGGGAACTTCCTGGGGTCTGCTAGTGGCCCATAAGGAAAGAGGAAGGGAAGGAACAAGAGTTGAAAAACTACCTACAGCAAACCAAATTCATTGTTCCAGTGATGGGTTCAGTAGGAGCCCAAACCTCACCCTCCCACAGCATACTCAAGTAACAACCCTGCGTAAGTAACCCTTGAATCTAATATAAAATTTTTTTAAATGAGGAGATTTGACAGGTTACTTTGAGAAGTCAAGTAGATGGTCCACTGAGAGCCCTGGATGTGGGGATATAGACAATCCACAATGTGCTGCCGTCTCTGCAGAGCTGAGCTGTCCTCCCTACCAGCCTTATTATCTCTTCATGTTCAGATACCAATTGTCTCCTGCAAACACTCTTCACTTCCCTGCCCCTTCCTTCTCTAGGCTGGAAAACCACAGCCTGAAATAAAACAAGGACAACCACACTCCAGGAAAAACTGGACCTTGCCAGGGCTGCTGGCTGCGTGCACTGTCTGAGCCAGGGCTCTGCTTGCCATGGCCTTGCTTCAGAGTCCTGGGCTGCAGCTGCTGGGTGGCTGAATGCCTGTCACACTGGCACCCGCCAGCCTAAGTCCCAATGGCTTCATGTCATGTGCTCATATAGGTCCCTTCACCCCTTGTTCTTACTTGGTGTCATACCACACCTCAAAGCCCCCCTGGAACCCAGAGCCACCATCTGCCAAACCCCCTTATACCAACCTAATTTCTAGATGGTTCTTACAGCACCTCAGAGGGACCCATTCTCTATGAGGTCAACAGTGAAGGTGTCAGCATTGACTTGAGAGTGGAACTAAACCCCAAAGACCCTGGAGGAAGCTTGTGAGATGACAGGGGAGGAAAGAGAAGTGAGAGTATGGGGGAAAAGTCAATAATACAAACATCATAACTGGATACATGGTTACTGTTAATAAAAAAACAAGCAACTCCATTTAATAGACACGAAATAGGTTTGGATTATAATCCCCAAATAGACAACACCAAATATAAAAATCCTAAAAGGTAAAAATTCCTAAAGCCTAAATCCCCAATGTCTAAAAACCCCAAAATCACAATCCGGGAAGACAAATTCTGAATGTTGAAATCCTCACAGCTGAATTCTGAGGAAGGGGTTGGTGTATTTTTGGTTGTACGTAGGACAGTGATGTTGTATCAGTTACATGATGGCAGGCAGAGCTATGACCCTGTGATTATCTTTATTTGGAAATTAAGTGTGGTTTAAGAGGAGGTGTATGGGTGCCACATTGACAGGGGTGGATGTGGGGACTTAATTTTAGATGCCAATTTGACTGGGCTAAGGAATACCTAGAACCAGGTACGAGTGTTATGTTGGGGGAGTGTCCAGAGGAGATTAGCATGTGAGTTATAGATGTTTCTCAAATCTTCCTTTAAAAATGCAAATGAACTTATTTCTAATAATTTTTATTAGTTTTCTGAGGATGGTATTTTCAGGATTTGGAACTTTTGGGATTGTGATTTTTGGGAGTTTAGACTTCAGGACAATTGATCTTTCAAGATTTTAGCATTTGAAACTCTGACATTTGAGATTGCATCTGGGCTTATGATCAGCTCCCATAGAAAATAGTCATGAGTATACATTTTCCTATGTCCACAGAATATTTAACAACATATGACCATGAGCTACATAACAAAATCTTTATAATTTTATGAAAAGGAGGCTCAGTGGCTCACCCTGTAATCCCTCGCCTTGGGAGGCTGAGGTTAGTGGATTGCCTGAGGCCGCAGGTTTGAGACCCGCCTGGAAAACTTGGTGAGACCTCATCTCTACAATAAATCAAAAAATTAGCTGGGCATGGTAGTGCGCACCTTTAGTTCCAGCTATTTGGAAGGCTGAGGTGGAAAGATTGCCGGAGCCCAGCAGGTGGAGGCTGCGGTGACCAGGAGTGGCCACTGCACTCCAGTCTGAGTGACAGAGTGAGACTATAACTCAAAAAAAAAAAAAAAAAAAAAAAGAAAAGGAGGGTTTTACAAACCATATTCTCAAATAATAATCCACTAAACTACAAAAATTAGATGGTCAAATTTAGATATATGTTTATTTCTGTCTCTTCTCCCCAAATCCCATGAAAGTCACAGTAAAGAAATAAACGAATGGAAAAAAAATCAACCTACCAAAAAACAGAAGAGGGAAGGAGACAGGAGTTGGCATGAGACATCCACGCATTGAGTAGGTGGAAAAGTAATCCAGGAGTCAGGAGGACACGTTGGTGTCTCATGCAGAGTCCCAGGGCAGCTCAGGACCAGAAAGAAAATGGGCTTGGTGGCAGTGCCAGAAGCTGGAAGAGGAATCTAACTGGCCAAGTCTGTCTCCCACTGCCTGGCTAGAAAGTGCTCCACGACCCTGGAAGTTCTATGAACTACAGAAATGACCCAGAGAGTCTCTAGTCTCAGACTCGACAGGTGTCAGGAAGGAGAGGTGAGATGCAAGAAGGAATCAGGGCAAAGGCTGCACGTGGACAGTCAGAGCTGTGGTGCCAGCCCCCAGCACAGACAGCAGGCTGACAGTTGGGTGGATGTTGACAACACAGGTGGGGCCGCTGCCCTTGGAAAAACAGATCCTATACCAGAGAAAATCAGTTACTGACACTTAGATACTCGCCAATGGAAAGGCTGCTCAACCTCTGAGCACCCACAACTGAGCCAGCACCAAAGGCACACAGGCCTAGAGAACAGAGCCAGACAGAGACCACCAGCCCAGGACCATTAAATGGATGGGCACCAAGATCAGCACAAGAAAGGTTCTGTGGCAGAAACAGTGACCACCCCATATGAGGAGGAAAAAAGAACCACAGCAAACAGAAAGGAAAGAAGGAAGGGACCAAAAGACCTGTCATTAACTTGTTCAGAGGAACTGGTAAGAGAGCAGAAGGTTACAGACTATCAAAAAATATCAGAGGAGAGCTCTCAGAAATCACAAACCTGAGAGATCATCATAGGACATGTAGGAGAACTTCTGGAAGATGCAGTAAAGGGCATTTCTCAGAAAATAAAGGAAAATAAGCAATTCCCAAAATCACTGCAGCAAGTCTCAAATGAAAGTTGCGATAAAAGTTCCACAAGAGAGCAGACTTCTGCTTGGGGTCTGGCCTGGAGACCTGGGCCCTCCATCCTACTGAGACCAGTCATGATCCTTTGATGAGACTTTTTACATTTTATTTAAAGTTAAACATTTATTAGAAGTTTTTTTCCGATGTTTTTGGAGTGAATGTGTACATAATACAATTCACATATCTTACATGTAGCTTTCAATGAAGGTGACAAATTTGGACAACACATGACCCCAGTAAAGTTCTCTTATTCTTCTTTCCAGTCAATCTCCATTCACACTCCTGCCCCAAAGGCCAGTGCTGCTTTGATTGTTTTTCTCACCATAAATTAGTTTTGCTTGTTCTATGACTTCATATAAATGGAACCATATACTAAGTACACTTTTGTGTAATGTTTCTTTTACTAAGTACTATGTTTTTATAGTCATTCAGCCTGTGTATATAAGACTTTAAAAAAAATTGCTGAGTGACACGGAGCTCAGCCGTTGACACCGCTGAAGCATCACGGTGGTCTGGGCAGCCACTGCAGCTGCGCGGCCACCGCAGCCACCACAGCTGCTGCCGCTGCCATCGCGGCAGCCATTGCACATCACACTGCCCATGCCTGAGGTGATCCACACCTTCAGACCTTGAAGCCTCTGCAAGCAAGATCTGCTGAAATTGCTGCCATCACTACTGCCACTGTGATATCCTGCCAGGTCGTGGGTCTCCTTCCGTGTGCCTTGAGGCAGTGGCTCCCATTTCTGGCTTCTTTCCAGCTCCCTCCCCTGTGAGGGGAGCAGCTGACATAGCATCACCTGTTGGTGATTCAAGGTAACAATACCAAAAGGGGAAAAACAGAAGCTTGATAAATAGGTACAGGCCAGATCTGAGTGGTGAACTGGGCATGGTGAACTGAGTGGTGACCTGAACTGCCCTTCACAGCAGGCCAGGAGCAACTGACCTTAACTGTGAACAAATTTACCAGCATGAAAAGACAGCTAGAAATCAGAGCTGAAAGGACATTGGACTTAAATGAAAAGTCTCAGAGTGTGCTTGATTGGTTCTGTTAGTTTACTGACCTGATTCTGTTCCTCTTGTTTTGTTCCTTTTTTCTTCTTCTTCTTTTCTTTTCTTCTCTCTGTAAACCATATCTTTGTATAGAGGAATAGTACACCAATAAGGAGATTGGTTAGCTTGTATGTTAGCATCATTGTATGTTCTAGTTTTTTTTGTATGGGAGTTGGTTAGTCTATAGCCGTGGTCTATTGTTTTTACTTGTTTCAGTTTTTGTCTCTCTCTCCATTTGTTGGTACACTCCTCTGTTTTCCCCTTACTCCTCTCTCTCTCCACCCTCCTCTTCCCCCCAATGTCTGCTCCATTCTCTTCCCTCTGTTAACCTCATTTTATTTCAGGGAGTAAACCTACAACCCCAATGCATGGAGAGATTCCAAGGCAGTGGGAAGTGGGTTTCAGATTATCCATACACCTGTCAGTGGATACCAGGACCTGCAGAGAGATTTTGAATCATAGCTCCCCCCTTAAGTAAATCTCAACACTGCAAAAAGGACCACCTCCAACCTACAGTGCAACTCCAGAATTGAACAAAGTAAGAGGATATACATAAAGGAGAATAGGAGATTGAACAAACAGAAGTAAAAGCAACCCCTCCACCCCTGAATAACAGAATTAAAGAAGTTGGTGACATGGAGGGAAGGAAAAAGTAGGGAGGAAAAAACTGCACAAATGAAGAAAAATCAAAAGAAGAACATAGGTCTCACACAGACTGCTGGGAGGTCAGACACTGAGAAAACAGACTTCGGAACACAAACAATGAAGAGTCCCTAGAATAACTGGTCACATGCAACAAACCAAGACATCAAGACATTAATAGAGAGAATAAAAAAATTGAGGAGAGACAAGAGGAAAATAGGAAGGAGCTGATGACAGAAATAACAGCAATAAAGAATATTGTGATGGAAATAAATAACAAACTAATAAGCATGGAAAACAGAATTTGACAAGCAGAAGAAAGATTCTCAGAGCTTGAAGACCAAAACACAGAACTAACCCAAACTGCCAAAAACATAGAAAAGAAGCTTAAAAAGACAGAACAGAACCCTCAAGAGATGAATGATCACTTCAAGAGAAAAAACCTAAGAGTAATTGGCCTTCCTAAGGCAGAGAGAGAATCAGAGGCCACACTGGAACAAACATTTCATGAAATCATTCAAGAAAACTTCCCTCATCTCATCAGTGATGCAAAAATTCAAACACAAGAGATTCAGAGAACCCCTGCAGGATAACAAATGAGAAGACCAACTCCCAGTAACATAATAATTCGCCTAAACAAAGTAGCTATAAAAGAAAAAATCCTAAAGGCAGCAAGAGAACAAGGCCAGACTACCGACCAAGGAAGACCAATTAGAATAGCAGCAGTTTTATCTACAGAAACCCTCCAGGCTAGGAGAGCTTGGAGCTCTATCTTCAAAGTTCTAAAAGATAAACAATTTCAACTGAGAACAACCTATCCAACCAAGCTAAGCTTCATCAGTGAGGGAGAATTGAAATCTTTCCCAGATATCCAATCCCTAAGAACCTATGCTGCTACCAGACCACCTTTACAAGAAACAGTTAAGAAAGTATTGAACACAGAAGAAAAGGAAAAAAGAACAACAACGTTCTTCACAAGAGTAAAGGCAAAAGATTAAAAACACACATGAACCGACTCTAAAACCAAAAGAAAGACAACACACAAACAGGAACAACAACAACAATTCTGTAAGAACATTATGACAGGGGTCAACTCTCACATTTCAATAATTAACTTGAATGTGAATGGACTAAATGCACCACTGAAAAAACACAGAATGACAAAATGGATAAAATATCACCAGGCAACAATTTATTGCCTTCAAGAGACTCACCTCACTAGAAGGACACTCACAGACTCAAAGTAAGAGGATGGGAAACAAATTTTCAGGTGAACGGAACACAAAAGAAAGGAGGAGTCATGATCTTAATCTCAGACAAAATAGCCTTTAAGCTATCAAAAATTTAAAAAGATACAGAAGGCCACTACATAATGATAAAAGGCTCAATCCATCAACAAGAAATATCCATCCTAAACATATATGCACCCAACATAGGAGCACCAACTTTCATAAAGCAGCGTCTAGGTAAACTAAAAAAAGATATCGACTCCACCACCATCATAGCATGGGACTTCAATACTCCACTCACAACCCTAGACAGATCATCAGGACAAAAAATCAGAATCGAGACCCAAAACCTCAATGTGACTCTTGACCAAATGGACTCAATTGATACCTACAGAACACTCCATCCAAAGACCACAGAATATACATTCTACTCATCATCACACGAAATGTACTCTAAGATGGACCACATACTTGGCCATAAATCAAGCATAAGCAAATTTAAAAGGACCAAAATTCTACCGTGCACCTTTTCGGACCACACTGGAATAAAAATAAACATCAACGTCAACAAGGTCCCCACAAAACCCACAAAGATATGGACACTAAACAGCATGATGCTAAACAACTCCTGGGTCAACAAAGAAATCAAAACAGAGATCAAAAGATACCTGGAAACAAATGAAAATGAAGAAACATCTTACCAAAATGTCTGGGACACCATGAAAGCTGTAGTAAGAGGGGAATTTATATCCCTACAAATGCACATGAAGAATACGAAAGGATCACAAATTAATATCCTAACAAGCCACCCAAGGAAGCTGGAAAAACAAGACCACCAACACCCTAATTTCAGCAGAAGAATCCAGATCACCAAAATAAAAGCCCAAATCCAGGACATAGAAGACAAAAAGATAATACAAAAATCAACGAATCAAAATGCTGGTTCTTCGAAAGGATAAACAAGATCGATGGTCTCCTAGCTAGACTGACCAAGTAAAAGAGAGAAAAAGCCCAAATAAACACAATCAGAAACACAAAAGATGAAGCCGCCTCTGACCCAAAACATCATTAGAGACTACTATGTGCACTTGTATGGAAACAAACGTGAAAACCTTAAGGAAATGGAGGACTTTCTGACATCACACAACCTGCCTAGGTTGAAACAAGAAGAAATTGAGACCCTAAATAATCCAATAACAACAAAGGACATTGACTATGTAATAAGAAAACTATCTACAAAAAAAAAAAAAAAAAAAGCCCTGGACCAGATGACTTTCCAACAGAATTCTACAAGACATTTAAGGAGGAGCTGATACCAATCTTACTGAAAGTATTCCAGGTGATTGAGAAAGATGGCACTGTCCCCAAATCATTTTATGAAGCCAACATCACATTGATACCCAAGCCAGATAAAGACCCAACAAAGAAAGAGAACTACAGACCAATATCTTTGATGAACATCAATGCTAAAATTCTCAACAAGATCCTAGCAAACTGGATTCAATCACACATCTCAAAAATCATCCATCATGACCAAGTAGGTATCATCTCTGGGACGCTAGGCTGATTCAACATTCGTAAAACCATAAATGTAATTAAATACATCAACAGATGTCAAAAAAACCCCACATGATTATATCATTAGATGCAGAAAAAGCTTTTGATAAAATCCAGCACCTCTCCTTGATAAAAACCCGTCAACATCTAGGCATATGGGGAACATACCTCAAAATAGTAAAAGCCATCGACAAGAAACCCATAGCCAGCATACTCCTAAACGGACAAAAATTGGAACCATTTCCCCTGGAAACTGGAACAAGATAAGGATGCCCACTCTCACCCCTCCTGTTCAACATAGTATTGGAAGTCCTGGCTAGAGCACCTAGAGAAGAGAAGACAATCAGGGGTATTCAAATAGGAGAGAGGAAGTCAAGTTATCTCTCTTGGCAGATGACATGATTGTGTACCTTGAAAACCCCAGAGAATCTGTCAAAAACCTCCTTACACTGATAAAGGACTTTAGCAAAGTCTCAGGGTATAAAATAAATGTGCAAAAGACAATTGCATTTCTTTACACCAATAATAAACAAACAGAAACCCAAATAAAAGGCACAATTCCATTCACAATAGCCACAAAAAAAAAAAAAAGAAAGAAATACCTCGGCATCTCTAACCAGAAATGTGAAAGACCTTTATAATGAAAACTACAATACACTGCTCAAAGAAATCAAAGATGACACAAACAAGTGGAAAAATATCCCATGCTCATGGATTGTAAGAATAAACATTGTGAAGATGTCCATCTTACCTAAGGCAATCTACAGATTCAATGCAATATCTATCAAGTTACCAGCAACATTCTTCTCAGACCTAGAAAAAACAACACAGGAATTCATATGGAAACACAAACGTCCAAGAATAGCCAGAACAATCCTCAGCGAAAAAAAACCAAAGCAGGTGGTATCACATTACCAGACTTCAAACTTTACTACAAAGCTACAATAATCTAAACAGGTTGGTATTGGTACAGGAACAGGCATATAGACCATGGAATAGGATTGAGATTCCAGAAGCAAAACCTCAATTTCTCAACCAACTCCTCTTCGACAAAGCCTCCACCACCTACCACTGGGGAGAGGAGAACCTATTCAGTAAATGGTGCTGGGAAAACTGGTTGACCACAAGCAGAAGACTGAAACAAAACCCCTCTATCCCCATATACAAAAATTAACTCTAAATTGATTAGCGACCTAAATGTAAAACCTAAAACCATAAGAATCTTAGAAAATGCAGGACATACCCTATGGAAATTGGAACTGGCATCCAATTCCTGAAGAAAACCTGAAACTCACAGGCCATAAGAGAGAAAATAGATGAGTGAGACCTCATTAAACTGACAATCTTCTGCAAAGCCAAAGAAACCACCAAGAGAGCAGGGAGACAGCACACAGTCTGGCAAAAAGTATTTGCCAGCTCCAGGTCCGTCAAAGGCTTAACATCATGGATCTACAAGGAACTCAAACGTGGTGAAAAGAAGAAAATAAACAACCCCATTATAAAGTGGCAAAAGATATGAACAGACACTTCTCAAAGGAAGAGTATCTGAGCAGCCAACAGACACATGAAGAAATGTTCAACCTCACTAATCATCAAGGAGATGCAAATCAAAACCACACTGGGATACCACCTAACTCCAGTCAGAATGGCAATTATCAATAACTCAAAAAATAACAGTTGCTGGAGAGGGTGTGATGAAAAGCGAACACTTCTACACTGTTGGTGGGAGTGTAAACTAGTGCAAACTCTTTAGAAAGCAGTGTGGCAATTCCTAAAAGCTCTAAATATCAACCTCCCATATGACCCGGAAATCCCCCCACTGGGAATATATCCTGAAGAACTCAAATCACTCTGTCAAAAAGATACCTGCACACATATGTTTATCGCAGCATTGTTCACAATAGCAAGAACCTGGAATCAACCATGCTGCCCATCAAAAGAGGACTGGATTTTAAAAATGTGGTACATATACACGATGGAATACTTTGCAGTCATAACAAAATCATGAATTTCGCAGCAACCTGGATGGAACTAGAGTCTATAATACTGAGTGATCTCTCACAGAAACAAAGATCTGAGTACCACATGTTCTCACTCATACAGTGGACCTTGAACATCTATCTTAATACTATAAGAAAAGGACTGACTGGTGGGAAACTATGGGGGGGAGGGGAAGAGAGGTGGGATTAACGGTAGTCAGTATCTGTCTGGGGACAGTGAGACACCCCTTATCAACTAGGGTGCCTGAATGAAGCATATTTGTATACCTAACCCTTAACTGTACCCCACAATATCAAAATAAAAAATATTGATATATAAAAAATTTTAAAAATTAAAAATTGCTGAGTAATATTCCATTGTATAAATACTTTATCTTTTACTGATGGACATTGTACTGTTTCCAGTTTTTGGCTATTATGCATTAAGCTGTCACAAACATTCTTGACTAACTATATAAACTTATAAACTATACTAACTTTATTGTTTTGTGAAAATAAACTTGGGGAATAATCTTTTTCCAGTGACAAGAGATGCTTTTCATCTGTTCTTATCTACTTTTGTGCCTTTTGGGAATGTTTTTAAAGTTTCCTCATTTTCTTCCCACATTTCTCATTAGATATACTCCTAAATATTTGTTGTCATTTTAAGTGAATTTTCTCTTTTATTGTATATTCAATTGGTTAGTTTTTAAATGTATATACATTTATAAATTAATATCTGTTAATGTAGAATAATTACATATATATTTTAATCCTCTCACTGTAATAAATTATTTTCTTGTGTTAGCTAGTTGCATCATTGTGCTCCTAGGTATACTATACTGTCATATCATTTGTAAGACAGGAAATTTAAGAGTTTTTCCAGTTCATAAATGATTGTCAATAGTGTCCAATTTCCTGATTACCTTGGCTCTTGCCTACATTAAAATGCTAAACAGTGGTGTTGATTTTTGGAATCTTTATCTTGTTTCTGAAATTAGAAGGAATGTCTCTATTATCCATTCAGCAAGATGTTGGCTTAGAACTGAAGTTTATTTTTTTCTATATAAATCTAGATAGATAAGCAGATGGTACATAAATAAAGATATGTAGTATATATGTAGAGAGATAGAAATATGTATACAAGGATAGCTATCTACCTAGCTATCTAATCTATGTAATTATGCTAAAAATGTATCAATGTAGTATTTGTATTGAGCGTTTTATCAGGAATGAGTATTTTGTCAATACATTTTCATCAAGGAGAAATGATAAACTTTAGAAATATAGTAATATATTTAATTATTACCTATTAATGAATTATCCTTTTATTTCTAAATTAACTCTTACCTGGTTAAGATGTATTACCTTCTTAGTTTGGTATTGTTCTCTGTGTGCTATTTTTTTAGAATATCTGCTTGACTGATGTCAAAGCAGATATTAATTGATACGAAATTTAGTTTTTAGTTTTCTTTCCTATGCTGTCTTTGTCATGTTTATGTTTTGTTGTTATACTTGACTCAATTTAAAAAAATTTTTCTTTTCTTTTTTTCTTTCTTTTCTTTTTATTTTTTTGTAATTTCTGGGACAATGCATGCAGTATTACTATTATCTGGTCTTTAAAATTTGGAAAAATTTACCTGTGAAATCATTTTGACTTAGTGTTTTGTTTTGTTTGGTGGTGGGTAGTCACCTACTAAATATTTTTGTTTCTTCTGTGGACATTTGTCTGTTTTAGCTTTCTGTTTTTACTGGGTGAGTTTGGCCAAATGGTTTTTAAAAACTATTGATCACATTTAGTTTTTCAAATTTATTTACATAGGACAATTCAAAGTAATCTCTTTTAAGTTTTAAGATTTCCTCTTTTGAAATTTTTATTCTAATCAAATAATCACTGGAGAAAATGCTTATTATGTGTATTTGAGCTTTCTTTTTTTTTCAAAATTAGGTCAGGTCAGCTAATGACTGATGTTCCCAGTTTACCTGGCAGGGGAACATAGAACGGAGGGAAGATGCACAGACCCTCTGGACTCCTCCCTGTGCTGGTCCTCCACCAGGTCATGACCCCTGGCTGCTCCCGCCACCTAAGGCGCCACGCGCGCGCACTGCATGCCACCCGCGAGCATGAGTGGGAACTTGCGCGGGCGCCTCAGGCCCCGCAGCCGCCTGCACTGGCCCCTGGATGGCGGCGGTTGCGCGGACACACATCCGGCGGTTGCTCCTAGTCTCCGCCGCCGGTCGCAAGTCCGAGGGGAGAGACTGTGCAGGCGCAGTCGTTGGACGTTTCTCTAGAGGCCCTGCTCGCGGTTCCTCGCGTTTCTCCTTGTCTCCCTGCCAGACGGTCAACTCAGCATGGACAGGCCAGGCTTGATTTCCATCACAGACGGGCAGAGAAACCCCTGTGATGGTCACAGGATGTGGCTTCAAAGCGTCCTGGGCTTCGCCTGGGCTGGGAGACGTGGAGACTCCTGGGCTTGGCGTCCAACACGCTCCTCGGGCTGCTGGAGGTCCTCATGCTGTGCTCTGCGCCCGGTGGAGGGGAGGGAGGATGGGCCTTTGGTGGTCTTCCAGATGGCCAGCATTTCCCGCCACCTTCAGTGGCCCCCTGCTGAGTCAACAGCCGGTTAGAGCTGTGGCTTCTGTGGCTCCTAGTGATGGCTGTGACCGCTTTTAAAAATGAGGACGTGAATTTCATTAATAACTAATATCTTTCTCTTTTGTTCTTTGGAAGGTTGTCCTCTGGATGAAGAGGAAGATGCATTTCCAGGTCAGAGGGAAGATGATGAAGAGATTGATCAGTGATGACATGTTTGGGTCTGGTGCAGTTGGTGACATCTTTCTCTTATCATCATGGTGGGATTCCTGTCTCTCTCCATATACGCAAGCTAATATATATACACTGCATGCACGCATACAGACACACACACACAAAACACAGAATCCTGGCCTCTTGCTCTTTTTTTTTTTTTTTGAGGTGGAGTCTCACTCCGTCGCTCACGGGGAGTGCAGTGGCACACTCACGGCCACCACAGCCTCGATTTACTGGGCTCAGGTGTTCCTTCTGCCTCAGCTTTACAAGTAGCTGGAACTACAGGTATGTGCTACGCACCCAGCTAATTTTTGACTTATTGTAGAGATGCGGTCTGGCCAAGTTGCCCAGCTGGTCTCGAACCTGCAGGCTTGGGCAAGCCACTCGTCACGGCCTCCCAAAGTGCTAGGATTACAGGCTGAGTAGTTCATTTTTTCCTGGAAGCATCTGTTCTGCTCCTCTGTGCCTTTTTTGGTCTCATCTATAAAACCAGGTGTTCTCTTTCTCTCTTTTCCTGAGCAAGGTCTCACTGTATTTCCCAGGCTAGTCTTGAATTCCTGGGATCAAGCAGTCCTCTCGCCTCAGACTCCTAAAGTGTTGAGATTATAGGTGTGAGTCAACTTGCCCAACCAAAACCAGATATTCTCTAATTTCTTCCACTTTCAGCTATATGAGCTATGGCTCTAGCTTGCCACTGTGAAGAATCAAATGTTTCGAATAGTAGGCATTTGAAAGAAATTTAGAATAATCCTAGATGAAGGGAATTTCATTTGTAGCATACATAATTTAAGTAAAACTAGTAGAAAATTTAGGTTCTGGTATGTGTTTTTAAAAATTCAGTTTGCTGGGTTTGGTGACTCAGCCTGTAATCCCAGCACTTTGGGAGGCTGAGGTGAATGGATTGCCTGAGCCCACTGGTTCGAGTCCAGCCTGGGCAACTTGAAGAGACCTCCTCTCTACAGTAAATAAAAAAATCAGGCAGGCCTGGTAGCACGTGCCTGTAGTTCTGGCTACTTGAAAGGTTGAGGTGGAAGGATTACCAGAGCCCAGTAGGTCAACACTAGTGTGGCAGTGAATGTGCCACTGCACTCCAGCATGGAAGATGGAGTGAGACTCCAACTCAAAAATAAATAAATAAAAATAAAGATTCATTCTATTGTTAGTATGTTAGATAACTACGCAATTGTCTTATAGTATCTTCAACAAAATAAAAGCTTTTTATCCCAAGAATTGTGGTGATAGAAAATCTTCATAAGTTATAAAAATGCACACAAATAAAGTATCTCCATTCCTGAACACAGATAAATGTTCTAAATGTGGAAAACTGTTGCAAAGTTAAAGAGCCAAGCAAAGCTTTCAGGTCACAAGGTTATGCATATGAAGATGGAAAGTTTAGGAAACAAGCTGATATGAATGCACTTGAGAACAGACATTATTTAGAATAAGTGTAGAGCAAGTGGACTAATAATTTAAAATTTCAAATATATTTATTTTAAATAGGTAATAGCCAATGCAGGTACTTTTGCTTAGACTTTTGGTATTGGAAAACAGAATAACAATGTTTATGCTGGGAGTTGTAAGTATGAGTGATTTCTTTGAAATCACAATAATTCTGCCTGTGCAGCAAATATTCAAAGATAAGTAATGAGAAAGAAGAGGAAATTGAGCAGTAGTGGATAGTGAGCTATGGTAGTGTGACTGCACTCCAGCCTGGGGGATAGAATGAGACCCTGCCTCTAAAAAATAAAATTAAATTAATAAACTCCAATGTGAAAATAAAAAGGTGCTACAAACATTTTTAATGAAGGATTATTTAAAACAAAGTGTGTCTTGGGCCCAACAGTCTTTGAAGCCAAACAATCCTGAGAGTTCAGTAAGGAAATGTCAACACTGTGGAGAATTTTTCGATTCAGAAAATTAAAGGAATCCTGTTTGATATATATTAACCATACCAATGTTAACAACCTTCTGCTGGATTTCAGCACTGATTTGAGAGCCGAGGTATATTGGTCTTGTATTTTAACTAGTTGTGAAAGCACTGAGAGAGTTGTTCTTGGGTTGAACTTGACCTGCATCTGGGAATGTTTTCTGCTCCATTCATTTTGAAAAGCTATATTCAAGTGAATTTCTCTTTCTTATCACTTACACCCCTTGGGAAAATGAAAGATTCTCACATATAAATGGTAACCCAGCAGATGCTTTGTTTGGGAACAGTGTCTTTCAGCTTCCTGTCTTTAAAAAATTATATTGCTGACTACCCACTGACTTAAAAAACAACTATTTTTACCAAAAAATACCTAGATTGGGATGCCAGAAGGAAGTTATTTCAAACTTCCTTTTAATTTTGAGTCCTAGATTCATGTTGAAACTCTACTTGTTCAACATTTAGATCATGAAATTTCCTTCCTACTGACTTTCAAATAATGAAGCAAAATGGTATTCAATGGGCTCTATGAGGAGAAGCAGAATGTTACTAATTATCTGTCTTGCATCCCATCATGTGTTATAGGATCTTGCAATTTTAAGTAAGAAAAACTCAACAGAAAGTGTTACAATAGCCAAGCATACCAGTATTACTCTTTTAATATTCTGTTGCTTTCCCTGCCAAGTCACCTTGAACCCTGGAATGCTGAGAATCTCTCTTTAATTTTAAGGTTCTACTCTTTTCATTTTAAAATGATCACTATTTTATAAGTAAAATTAAAGAAAAAAGACATAAAAGTAGAATACCCAAGATATTCCCCTTAGGTATTAAATGTAGGAAGGTAGGTAGGTAGCTAAGTAGGTAGATAGGTAGGTATGTAGGTATGTAGGTAGGTAGGTAGGTAGAGGGAGCAAGAGAGAGAGATGACAGAGACAGAGAAAGAGAGAGGCAGAGGCAGAGGGAGAGGAAGAAAGAGAGAAAGAAAGGTAATGATCTGGGATAAATCTCCATCTTCTATTTCAACTGAACATAGGTCTGTTTTCTTTGGAACTGGGAACCCATCTCGCAGTTGAAGTCAGAGGATTTACTGACTAGTTCGTCCTTCTTGAGTACATTTACAAGTAATCTCTATCTAAGGGTGTCTGGATACTGGTCCCTCCTAGCAATACCCTACTCCAGCACTGTGGAGTCAAATTAACTAAGGATCTTTCTGAGACCATGTTAGAAACACAAAGTGAGGTGAAGAACTGACGTGACGGAAAAAAAAAGAAATTGGTGGTAGAGAGGAACAAGGAGAAGGAACAAGAGAGCACAAATTACAATTTTTTTTCATATTCTCTTTACAAGGCAAAGACCTTTGGGTCTGAATTCTTTTCATTCTTAATCATTAATGTGGGCCCATAGTCTGAGGGAAAAAGGTCAAAAAGGAAAAATGCAGTTCAGAGTTAAACTATTTTGTATGCTATGTTGTAATTTAAAAGGTCTTCCAAAATGAAGGAATAAAATAAAATTGTTTTAAAAATAGCTAAACAAGCTTTAAAAAAGAATACTTAAAATATGTTTTAAAAAAGCAATCAAACACACTAACTACAGTCAAACAAAAGAAGGGTTTATGCCATACTAAATGGCAGTGACTGTCCAATAGAGAGAGAAAATACTTCAAACTCTATCTGACATGGAGGACTCTAGCCCAGCTTCTATTCTTTCCCAAAATCAAGGGATAACAAATTTGAATAAAAACTCTAAAAGCAGATTGAGGGAGTGTGCAGAAACCAGGACAAAGGAAACTCCTTAAAAAAGTTCCTTCCCAGTTGGCTCGGTGGCTCAGCCTGTAATCCCAGCACTTTGGGAGGCTGAGGTGAGTGGATTGCATGAGCCCCAGGTTCGAGATCCACCTGGGCAACTTGGCGAGACCTCATCTCTACAATAAATCAAAAAATTAGCCGGGCGTGGTAGCCCGCGCCTATAGTTCCAGCTACTTGGAAGGCTGAGGTGGAAGGATGGCCGGAGCCCAGCAGGTCGAGGCTGCGGTGGCTGGGAGCGGCCACTGCACTCCAGTCTGGGTAACAGAGTGAGATTCCAACTCAAAAAAAAAAAAAAAAGTTCCTTACCATATCAGTGAAACTACAGGTGTTACCTGGGTAATAAAATGATATAACACCATTTTAGTCAGCCTCTTCTTGTATTTATCTGTTTAAATTTTAGCCATCATTAAAACTATCCAATCGGAATGAGAGGTATTTCCATATGTATCAGTTTTTCAATCCTCACAGTTTCATTTATAGTAGATTTGACTTGCATTCAAGAATTTAGATTTCTTTAGGAACAACTGTTAAAGAAGTAGATGAAAGAAAGTGAGCAATATTTGCATATGCAATACATCAAAGCATAAATACTCTTAGCTTTAACAAAAATATACTTTTGTGATCTCAGATTAACATCTTTATACCCAAATAGGATATAAATAACATTTATTGGCTAAGATTATTTGCAATAGACAAGCCTGTTTAGTGTTTACTACTTAGCAGGCGATTATTTGTAAGTCTTACTGAGTATGCTAATAGAGAAAAAATGCTGACATTGAACTCTCATTTTACAAGAGTGAATTTAAATTAACTTCAGTAGCTAGAATTAAAGAAGCTGGGTAAAAGGACACAAAGATATTCCACAGGGCATTTTGGTTTAATTAGAGATAGAAAATGTGAGGTTTTTTTAAAAAAAATTACATTCTATTATTCTTTCATTTTTAAAATCTAGGAATATAAATGAAAGCTAAAAAATGTTACTTAGCTATTTGAGTTCAGTTTTTGATACACATCAGCTTTAAATTTATATTGAGTGAATAGTAGAGAATTTGAATAATGAATGCAATTTGGAGACATTCAGATACAAGTAATACCACTTATTAGAATGTGAGCATTCATTTACTCACAGGCAGCTATATCATTTAGTAAAAAGTTACTGCAATTCAAACACTGTGGCATTACTACATGAATAAATACATCTACAAATTAAGCAGAAACATTTCTAATTATGGAATTTTGATCATAATAAACTTAAATTATAATCTAAAGATTAAAAGTTAGCCATTCAAAATTGATGCTGAGAAAACCATATACCTATTTAAAAAATAAAGTTAGTTGTTTACCTCGGGCTCCATTAAAAAAAATTACACATAGATTAAAATATAAGTCACTATAAAAACATGTAGAAAAATATTTTCCTAGAAAGACAGTAGACCCTAAAACTATAAAAAATTTACATATTTAATTTATAAAATTTAAAAGATTCTGTGTGATAAAAGGTGATATATATGAAGTCAAAATAAAATGACAGGCTTGCAAACAATATTTGCAGCATAAATAACAGACGAGGAATGATTAGCCTTAAATATAAACCATGCCTATGAATTAATGAGAAAAATATAAACACCAGAGCATAAAAATAGGCAGAAAATATGACCCTAGAAGTCACAGAAAAAGAAAATAGCACATAAACCTATGAAAAGTTGCAGAATAACACTAGTAGTCAGTGAAATGCTAATTAAAACAATCAATACCATTTCCAACATAAAGATTAGCAATAATTGAAGGGGGTATATAATCTAATTGAAGTAAGAATATGAGTGGTACTTTTATGAAATATTAGTGATTCTGTGAATTGCTATGATGTTTGTAATGTAAAATGATAGTAATCTTTACAATTTAAAGATTGCATATTTAGAACTTGTGTCTCAAGCTGTGAAGAAGTACTGGTATTGAACTTACCCTTCTGCCATAAACATTTTGAGAAGCTGGATATAACTTGTTCAACTTTTGCAAGCATTGTACAGCAGCCAGGGCAAAGATATGCTTCTAGAAAGAAGGGATGCACATGAGTTAAGTTCCATCTTTATTCTAGCCTTCCTCCTAAAGAAATTTTTCCAAACTATAGCACAGAGGAATAAAGCCCAACAGAAAAATGGCAGTTTGAGTGAAGGAAACAGAGATCCAAGTCTCAGGCTGTCTAAAAAACAGGCAGGGTATTATAAGAGGAGAAAACTTCAGGGATGGAAGCTGATATTCTGCTCAAGAATTCCTCTTGGGTTATTGTGATGTCTGTTATGTGTATGTACATGGAGAGACACTAGGAGACATATCAGAGAAAAATGCTAGGAGACCAGAATTAAGCAGAGATTTATGAGATTGCACAATGCTGTGAAAACATCAAAGTTCAGGCTCACTCAGAGCAGACACCTTGGTGAACACTCCAAGTTCTTAATGAGATTCCAGAGAGTCCATGACAAGGAAGGGACCACGCCATATGAATAATGGCTGTCTTGTAATAAGGGGAAAGTTAAAGATAAAATAGATAGCAGAGCCTTACCTTTGACCGAGTAATTCATCAGTAATTTATTTGCCTGTCAGGACAAAATTTAATACTTTTATTAAAAAAATAAGATAATCTAGAGTCTCTATGATGTGGCATACAAAATATATGATATGCAATAAAAATGATTAAATATTAAAAAGCAGATAATATTGATGAAGATCAATATATAATAGTATTGAAGAGTATTTAGATGTTAGAGTTATAGACAAAAAGAATTTACTAAATTATTTTAAATAAATTAAAGAAAAACACAAACACAATGCATGAAAAATGTTGCATTTTATCAGATACTTAAAATCTATGTAAAACAATCATAAACATTTTAGAATTACAAAATAAAATATCTAAAATTAAGAAATAGTTATATATTCAAATGGATTACAAGGCAGGCAATACAGCACAAGGCAATAATAGCAAACCCAAACACAGATATATTGAAAAGATTCACACTGAAGTAAAGAGAGAAAAACAAATGGAAAAATGTAGAAGAAAGTTTAAAATGTGTTTATGAGATATGCTTAAATAAAATAATATGCTTATAATCAGAAATCCAATAAGAGATAAAGGAGGTGATAAGAAAGAAAAAATAATTGAAATAATAATAAACATTTTCCACAGCTGATGACAGATTTAAGAATCTCACTGAATGTCAAGCAACATAAACACAAAGTTATTCTAATCTAGGCATATCACAGTCAAATTTCTATAAACCAGAGGTGGAAAAAAAATATAAATCAGCTAGAGAATAAAATAAACACTAAGTTCAGTAGACTAATAATAAAAATATCTGATTTCACAATAAAATAATAAATTCCAGAAGACAAAAGAATTGTATATTTGAGTACTGAAAGAAAAGCAGTAACAACATTGACTTCTATAACTCATAAGAAGACCTTTGAAAAATAAATTTGAAACTTTCTTTGTTAGTTATGATAAAAATTTAATAAATATAAGAATCAGGAAAAAGGGAGACAAGGAATAACAAACAAAGGGACAATTAAAAAACAAATAACAGCTGGGCTCGGTGGCTCAGCCTGTAATCCCAGCACTTTGGGAGGCTGAGGTGAGTGGATTGCCTGAGCCCAGGGTTTGAGACCCACCTGGGCAACTTGGCAAGACCTCATCTCTACAATAAATAAAAAATTAGCCCGACGTGGTGGCACACGTCTGTCGTTCCAGCTACTTGGAAGGCTGAGGTGGAAGGATCGCCGGAGCCCAGCAGGTAGAGACTGCAGTGGCCAGGAGTGGCCACTGCACTCCAGTCTGGGTGACAGAGTGAGACTCCAACTCAAAAAAAACAACACACACACCCACAAACAAATAACAAGATGGTATGCTTAGCTCAAAAACAGCAAAAATGATATTAAATATAAATATATTAATTATAGCAATTAAAACACAAGGGTTGCATGCTTTCAACAAGAAATACATTTTTAATACAGAAAAGTAGATTAAAAGTAAAATAATGGAAAAAGATATGCCATGCAAACACTAGTTGTAACAAATGAAACATTTATATTAACATCAGACAAGGTATACTTCATAACAAGAAATATTACCAGTGATAAGGAAGATCTTTCATAATATAAAAGTCAGTTTATTAGGCCAATACAAAAATTGTAAATATGCATTATGCTAATAATAGAAATTCAAATTACATAAAGACAAACTGGCAAAACTTAAAAGATAAATAGATAAGTGCACAGTTATAGTTGGTTATGTTTAAAACTCATCACCTCAAATTGACTGAAGTATATGGAAAATCAGTAAAAACACAGAAGGCTTGAACAACACTCTAAAACACTTTGACCTAGTTGATAATTACAGAAAGCCATACCAAATAACTGCAGAATATACAATTTTTTTAATGAATAAAAGAATATTCACAAAGAATATTTAATGAATAAAAGAATATTCATAAATATTCACAAAGATAGAACATGTAATGGGCATAGAAAAGTCTCAATAAACTTAAATGGGTTGATGACATACCAATTATATTCTCTGAACAAATCAGAAATCAATAGCTAGAGAATATCCAAATAATTACAATTATTTGGAAATTAAATGATATATTTCTCAATAACTACTGAGTCAAATAGAAAATTGTAAGACAAATTAGAAAGTATTTTGAACTGAATACAAATAAGAACACAGCGCATCCAAATTTGTAGAATGCAGTAAAGTAGTATTTAGAGGAATATTAGAAAAGAAGAAACATTGAAGTAAACTATTGATACATGTAACAAGATGGATAAATATAATAATAATTATGCTGAGTGAAAGAGGTCAGACAATAAAGAGTAAATTTTATATCATTTTAGAAAGTTATATCAAATACTAAAAAAATGCAAACTCATTTAAAGTGACAGAAAGCAGATCAGCAGCCCTCTTTGGGAAGGGTAGGGGCAAGGAGGTGCTAGAGGGAGATATTACAAAAAGGCATGGGGAAACTTTTGGGGTTGATGGGTATGTTCATAGTCTTTATTGTGGGGATGGATTCATGAATATGCACATACATTATAACTCATTATATTACCTATTTTAAATGTTTGCAGTTTATTAGCATATCAATGATACTTGAATAAGGTATAAGGTAAAATGAATATTCTATACCATTTATATCTTTTTGTTTTGAGATGAGCTTTAACTGAAACTAAAAGTTTGTATATTCTGGAAAGTGTAAGAGCCACCTCTACATGAAACTGGCCATAACAGGGCCTGTTGCCTATACAGAATCTCAGATTGGAGAATGTATATATTAGGGTTCAATGTACCATGCCACTCACTCCTCATTCATTCCCATGTTTTGACCCTGAGCAAACAAATGGCATAAATAGCAAACTGAGAAATAAAGTTTGGATTTATTAATTAGAAAAAGAATATAATGCATTCTTCAATGCTGGACTTCATGGTTAAAAGGTAGATTGGAGAACTCTGCTCATGCTAAGTGATTGAAGGCTTGCATTCCTTTGCCTGATTTTGTGTTCAAATACTTACAAAAATAGAAAAGATGAAAACTCACAGCACTAAAAATTGAGACTGACATGCAACCTAGGTCAATGACAAACTGGAAAAATGTCTGTAACAAACTTTCAAGTGTTTCAATGCATTTTTTTTGTGTGTGCAGATGCTTCTTGACTTAGGATGAGGTTATTTCCCAATAAACAAGTTTTTCAGAAGTCATTCCAGAAGAAGGTATTGTTACCATATTGGATGAACGTTCTATGCCTGTTATTGCCCCTAAAGAGCTATCAGTGGGACAAGATACAGAGGTGGAAGACAGTGACATTGATGATTCTGACCCTGTGTAGACTTAGGCTAACATTTGTGTTGGTGTTTAGTTTCTAACAAAAAAGGTTAAAAAGAAAAGAAAAGAAAGAAAATTAAAAAAAATACAAAGCTCAGCCGAGCTCGGTGGCTCAGCCTGTAATCCCGTGCCTTTGGGAGGCTGAGGTGAGTGGATTGTCTGAGCCCCGGGGTTCGAGAACCGCCTGGGCAACTTGGCAAGACCTCATCTCCACAATAAACCAAAAATTAGCCAGGAGTGGTAGCGCGCACCTGTAGTTCCAGCTACTCGGAAGGCTGAGGCGGAAGGATCGCCGGAGCCCAGCAGGTCGAGGCTGCAGTGGCCGGGAGCAGCCACTGCACTCCAGTCTGGGCAACAGAGTGAGACTCCAACTCAAAACCTCCCCCCCCAAAAAACAAAAAAAAACAAAGCTCATAGAATAATAATTTAAAGAAAATGTCTTTGTAATAGCAACAGAATGTGTGTTTTAAGCTGTGTTATTAAAAAAAGTCTAAAAGTTTATAAAGTAAAAAAGTTACAGTAAGCTAATGTTAATTTATTATTGAAGAACTGATTGTTAAAATAAATTTAGAGTAGCCTAACTGTATAGTGTTTATAAAATCTATAGTAATATCCTAGGCCTTCAGAATCACTCACCACTAACTCACTGACTCACCCAGAACAATTTCAAGTTCTGCAAGCTCCACTAATGATAAGTGTCCTATACAAGTGTGCCATTTAAAAAAATCTTTTATGCTATATTTTTACTGTACCTTTTCTTTGTTTAGATACACAAATAATTACTGTTGTACTAAAATTACCTATGTAATCAGTATAGTAACATGCTGTACAGGTTTATAGCCTAAAGCAACAGGCTATGCCCTACAGCCTAGGTGTGTTGTAGGCTATACAATCTAAGTCTGTGTAAGTACAACCAATGATATTTGCACAATGATGAAGTCATCTAATAACACATTTCTAAGAACCTACCCCCATCGCTAAGTGACAAGTGACTGTATTTCAGAACTTTCTTTTTAAAAATTATTTTCTAGGTTGTATGAGTTGTATAGTTTTTACATCCTTGGATGTAAAAACATTAGTTTGTTTTAATTTTGCTACTTGTACATTTTATATTAAAAAATTATTTTTCCTCAAAACTTGAAAGCATGGGTTTATTTTTTATAGTATCTCATGCTCCTGAAAATTCAATTATAATGATTTTTTTGTTGCTTTGTATGCAATTTCTATTTTTTTTAATCTAGAAAGTTTTTAAGTTTTTCTATGTCGGTTTGATCTTCTGAAAGTCAAAGCCAAATGAAGCCTTGGTAAGTAATTTTCACCACTTAAACCTTCTACACACTTAATACAACTTAGTAAACTAAAAACCGTATTTACCTTTTGCTCTGAATGATCTTTTAAACCTTCCTTTGATTATTTTTACCCATAGTGGGCCTTCCTCCCACCTCCCACTTCAGAAAAATATGTAGCCTAGTCCCCCAAACCTGTGACTATGCTAAATTACATGGCAAAGAGGGATTAGTTCCAAGTGAAGTTAAGGTTGCTAATCAGTTGACCTTAAGATAAGAGGATTATCATGGATCATCCAGGTGGGCCCAATGTAATTGCAAAGGTCCTTAGAAGACAGGGGCAGAAGAGCCAGAGGAAAAAACGTGAAAATGGAAGCAAGGTCAGACTGATGTAATGAGGGAAGAACTCAATCTGCCATTGCTGGATCTGAAGAAGGTGGAAGAGACACTGAATGGCCAAAGGGCAGTTTCTAGAAGCTAAACAGGCAAGGAAATAGAGTTCTTTTTTCAGAGTCCCCAAAAGGGAATGTTTTCCTGCTGACACCTAGATTTTAGCGTAGTGAGACACATGTTGGACTTCTATTCTACAGAACTGTAAGATAATAACTCTGTGTTGTTTTAAGTCACTAAATCTTAGTTAACTTGATAATGCAGCAGTAGGAAACTAATACACTCTTATCTCTCTTCTTTGTTTCTGGAATATCTATTATAACAATATTACATTTCTTATATTATCCATCCTCCTAATATTTTAGTGTAGTATATGTATATATATAGTTTATAGTGTACACTAGTATAATGTATATATATATAGTGTATAGATATAGCGTACATATAGTACACTAAAATACATGCATTTTGTATGTATACACATCCATATGTGTATACATATACATATTTTTAAAGAACATTTCTCTGCTATAGGTCTATGAGATAAGTCTATAAGATTTTTCCCTTTAATTTTCTGTTAATTCTAATTAAGGTCTTAACTTTATTTTGGTTTTGACCTAATTATATTTGGTCTTCTGAATTATTCCTGTTTCTTTTGGAGTTTGCTTTTCTGTTTGTATATTTCATTGCTTTGATATCATTTATCTGGTTTTTCTCAGTTTTGTTGATCCCTATCTATCTACTTATTGAACTAGATTTAATGGAATTGGTTTCTAGTATAGATTTCCTCTGCCCTTGATAGGGTATTTTAACCCCAAAAAGCCACTATTGTGATTGAGGGCTTTGTATCTATTTATAAAAGGGAATTCAGGATGGTCTCTCAGTTGTCCTCTCATTCTCTCTGCATGTATGTATATGTATTTGTGTATGATTCTAGACTCTTGATTAGCCTTTTCAAGGTTCATGAAATGATTTCAATTTCTCGGGCATATATGATTCTCATGAACACAACATTTTTATGGACACATTTTTCATATTTTCATTTGAAAAAAATAAGCTCTTTAACAGATGCTACTTGATTTTGTTTGTGTTGGTTTCTTTGGTAAGTATTACAAAGGATTGGATTTTAAAGACAAAGGAAAATCACCTTATTTTATAAGAAAACTGAAGTTCATGCTTTAAAAATATGCCTTGAAACTTTAGTCCAGAGATATTTGAAGAAATATTCTCACTGAATAGAAAAAAGAACTTTTGTCGTGTAGAACAGTCAGTGAAGGTAGCTCAATGACTTTGGGGAACTAAAATCCTAAATAAAAGGAGACTGAGAGTACTCTTTTCGGGGTTTCAGAACTCTATGACTTTGTATTTTTATATTTGTTTTTTGCTGCAGTAAACAAAAACACAAATTTAACAGATTTAGGTTTTTTTAATCCACTAATTTACTCAATGTCTGAGAATTCCTTTGAGCATTCAATTGCTCCATGTTATCAGAGCTTTTCCACTCTTACCTCATTAGAACCTTGTTTGATGGGCCCAGCTCATAAAGGGTATCTATCAGCCTACTTTGTCTAATCTAAATGTCTGTTAAAGTGCTTTGGAGCCGGGCTCGGTGGCTCAGCCTGTAATCCCGCGCCTTTGGGAGGCTGAGGTGAGTGGATTGCCTGAGCCGGCGGGTTCGAGACCCGCCTGGGCAGCGAGACCTCATCTCTACAATAAATCAAAAAATCAGCCGGGCGTGGTAGCGTGCACCTGTAGTTCCGGCTACTCGGAAGGCTGAGGCGGAAGGATTGCCGGAGCCCAGCGGGTCGAGGCTGCGGTGGCCGGGAGCGGCCACTGCACTCCAGTCTGGGCGACAGAGTGAGACTCCAACTCAAAAAAAAAAAAAAGTGCTTTGGGATATTAAAGAGGACTTCCTTTTCTGTGTGTATGTGTTTGTGTTTATTTGTTTTGATACTGAGGTTAAGCTCCAGTTGTTCTGGGCTTCAATTATGGCAAATTTTCTGTTTCTTTTATTTACAAAACAATCTTTGTTTACCCAAGAAGCATCTTTATTGGGTTTATGCCAGAGAAGTATTTACTTGACTCCTCCCATCTATATTATTTAACTATTTCCCTAGGATTCACAGCCACAAACTTGGTCAATATTGATTAATTTTACTCTTCAATTTGTATGCACGCTTATAAACAGAGTTAACTCCCATTACACTGATGGTAAACTCCAAGAAAGCATGCTCAAGGGAGCACAGGGCATTGTATATGGGGAGGGTGCTGTCAGAGACTTGTTGACAATAACAATGTTGTCCATAGAACTAATGGCAAACACATATGGTCCTTACTTATGCCTTCCTGCCCCTGATAATGGGCAATGACGGCTCTGAATCACAGCAGTTGAGCCCAACAGAGGTAATTTTCCTATATGTCGCATGACTCTGCCCACAGGCATATATCTTATTGAGTCCATGGGTGTATACCTTATTGAGCACTTTTCTTTCATGCTGCGCAAATATAAAGCTGTCACTTTCTCAAACAAACTTTCTCTAGCTATGATAGAGTCAAAGTAGATGCCACCAGTTAGAAGCATTTTTGAATTATGTGCCTTGGGTTCCTTAACAAGGTTAAAAAAAACCTGTTTTTCCTCTGTTTCATGTTTAAACAGGATGATTCATCTAATCTACAAAACCAACAAATAGAACTACTGAAACTACAAACAGAACTACTGAAATATCAACTTACTTTGAGATAATTTGATAAATACTATGGGAGTGTTACTTTACTAACACTAATAATTGCCAACTTTAAAAAATAATTTTATGAGACAAGCATTGTTTTTAGCTTTTTAAAAAATTACAAACCCATTCATTCCTTAGTCACTTTCTGATATTGATACTATTATTCATCATCATTGTGCAGATGAAGAAATCAAGGTACAGAGAAGTTAAGTAACTTGCCCGTGTTTGCACAGCTATAAATGGTAGAAATGAAATTCAAATTCTGACTGCCCAGCTCCAGAACACATGCTATGCTAGTCTGCTTCATCAACTACTACCATATTAATTTAATTGAATTCTAAATTCAGATTAACAATTTTTTTTTTGGTTGCAAGGAAATAATAAAGCCCAGATTGTGATGTTTGGGATGCAAGTCTGAGTCCAAATCTGAGAATGCTATATACCATGTGACTACTAAAAACATTGAGTATCTATTCTGAGGCTTGTAATATTATAAATTTCCATTTAAAATAACAGTTCCTGTCATAAATAAGTATAAGTATAAGTAAGTGTAAGTATGGCAAACCCTAAAAAGTATTGTACCCAAGAAGTGTTAAAACTCCTTTGATGGGAATGAAAAAGTAAGAAGATATTTCCTAAAACACTCAATGAGTTGATTTGATTTTAGTGGGTGAACACTAAACTTTGTTCACAAAGCTTACCCTGAAAATACTTTATAAATAGGTTGCTATGACTCTACTGAGAGTCACCCTTGTTATTTCCTTTAGCAAACAAGAATGGTAAGATATGGTTTCAGTTGTATAGTATGAATAAATCATTTGTGGTTTTAGGTAAAGCTATACCTTAGTGAGTGATACAGCTGCTCAAGCATTCTTTATACCCTAAAATAGATGGTAAAGTGAGGGCAGCCAGTAACCAGTGAATTATCCTACCACTGATTCCTCTAACAGATTCTTCACTCTGATGGCTTTGACTATCATTCTTCCCTTCTTCTTTTGAAATTAATCATTATGCATGAAGTCCTATTCTAAGGGTCACTCTTTTGATTCTCCTGTCATATGACAGGTCAATTTGCCCCACTCGATGCACAAGCTACCAAAAACAAGAATGAGTACTCTGGGGCCATGACATAGGTGTTTGTATAGAGACGAATTCCTGTCCAAAAATTACTAATCCTATGTTACACACATATGGGGAAATGAATTGGAAACATGATTGGAATCAATTGAATATGTCAGAGCAGGAGGGCAGATATGGTGTATTGAGTATGCTAAATAATTATGCTCCCTATGAGAAAAAAAAAGCTCTATTGACCCCAAATTTAATACAAGTCGTATTCCTGAATACATTTCAAGGCTGAATGTGTATGTACATAATGATAGCATTGTATGTTATTTGTGTTACGATCTCCCTTCTGTTCACAGGAATCTGTTTGTGGCCTTTAGGGTTTAGCCTTTAAAGTTACTTTTGTACCTGGCTGAAGTTTCAGCTGGTAAAGTAAGGAAAGGTCAAAGACTTTTTTCACCATTAGCATTGATATGAGTTCCTATTACTTAATTTATTTGTGGGGACTGCCAGTGGAAAACACAGGATAACCAAAATGGGAAAGACTAAAACTCTGGCAGTAAGTTTTCATGGTCTGCATCAGAATGCTACAGAAAGCTTTCTGCTGAATTGGCAGAGAAATGAGAGTGGAAAGTTGGAATTAGCTGGTTATTTACTTTCAGTTTGATATTTTTTTCTTTTCTACTGTGTATAAAAATTACATAAATATCAGGAGAACAGAAGCAGTTAAGAAAAAAATAACCTGCCACATTAAAGACATTCAGCATTTACTTAGATGCATAGAATGTTAGAATTGCGCTGTGAGAGCTAATCTAGTTCTAAATCTTTCATTTTATAGGTGAGAAAGTTGAAGCCTTGACAAAAGAAATGACTTTTGAAGACCAGTGAGTTTGTGGTTAAGAGATACTCCTTGGTTTCTGTAGAGTGATGCCTCTGTGGGTAGAGCATGAGTGCAACATTAGTGCCACTTTACCTAAGAATATTGAACTTAATCATAAAGTTTGAGTTCTTGTCTCTTCCTTTGTTTTGGTTTATTTTTGCATACTTATGGGCCACATTTTTAAAGTTACCTTCCAGAACTGGTTTTCCAAGAAATTTGCTTTCCTTAACCTTTATTTGTGGGATTGTAGGTTGAATTTTTAAGAGGTAGGAAAAGAATACTGAACTGCAAAAGTTAACAGATTGTTGGTAAAGAAAATCAAAATAATTATACTGCCAATTTATCTGGTTATCTCCTATACATTTTGGAAGTAAAAAATCATATTTGTACAGAAATTCTAAAATGCACAAATATTACCTATTTTTTTTATTACCCATTGGTTAAGAGCACTGAATCTAAATTATATAGCCTGGGTCTTCTTCCCAGCTCTATAACTTACTAGTGGTAGGACCCCAGGAGTGTTACTTAACCTCTTTGTGTCATTTCCTCATTTGAAAAATAAGGGTCATAACTGCCTCCATTGTATAAGGTTGTGGTAGGGAAGTAGTTAATATATGTACAGTGCTTAGAACTATGTGCCATTCTAAGCCTTTCATAATTGGTTTTATTGTTGCTGTTGTTACTATTATTACTCTGTTAGTTGTCCTTGAAAAAGTTTCTCAGCAGCACTGACTTGTTTATTTTGTTGTTGTTGCATATTTTTTACAACCCACTTAAGATTCATACCAAATCCTGCAAGACTGTTCTGCACATAATTTATACTTTTGTACCTGTTTGTCATGGCAAAAGTGGGAAAAGTTCTGGCTTACTATAATCCACAAACCAGGGTTTTGATTTTTTCTCCCATTCATACAAATTGTTGAACAGATGTGTGAAAACAACTCCTGGAGGCATTCAATGAGGTCCAAATATCCAGGATCCATGTAACTCTAAACTACCAGGCACACATATTGGTCCTTGAGGGCCCAAAAGAATGTCAGCTAAACCATCATTATTTCAGGCATATGAGGTATACCTTTTGTTAACTAGTTGTACATACCAAAAACAAGAAAAGGGAGAGATATTTTGATCACAACGAAATATTCAGAGGTCTAAGATGTAGTCGACACTTTTCCCATCAGGTGGAGGTTTTAGAGTTACCATATTTTCAACATAAGTATATGGTTTAAGCAATGGCAATAATGCTGTAACTATGCTGCTTAATTCCTCATAGCATCAGCAATGGATACATTAAGGGAAATAGATTATATTTCTGTGCTTCTGAAATAACCCCTAAATCTCATCTACTTTTGTATTCCCTTATACAACATAAAATACAACATAAAACATTAAGACAAAATATTTATAAATACTATCAAGAGATGTAGTAATAAGCAGCAGACAAGTTGAATCTTGCTATGGTATTGTGTTATATTTATTTTATGCAGGCACACAAATCTAAAAAATATAATTTAAACAAAACTCTGTCTTGTCTACCATCCAGGAGCTAGAAAAGGACTGAGAAAAAAAGATTCTGGGTTAATCAGAGTTTTCTCAATCACAGCTGTGTAACAGAAAAACTCTCATTTAAGACTGTGTGATCTGCTTGAAACCAGCTAAAAGAGTGCCATAGTTAGAGACTTTCATATACAGTTATTCAAGCACAGACAAGTTGACTGTCTGTCAGAGATGCTACGGAAGGGAATTTTACCCTGGCTATGAGGAAGTGAAGACGATCATCACTTCCAGCTCTAATGCCTACAATTTCAATACGATCATTAACCCCATCCATCATGAAGAGTGACCTCAAATTATTCCCAATCCATTCATCTACTCATATTTTTAAAAATCTACTTAATCATCAAAGCTTGAGTGACTACTAGATTCCAGACACTGTTTCAAGGCTGGAAGAGAACAGAGAATAAGAAAGATAATGCCATCTCTGCCATCATGGAGCTTGCTTTCTTTGGGAAGAAGTCTATCAAAGTACAAATAAACAAAGACAATTGGTTTTATGATTATTCTGTTACTCTTCTTAAAAAATTGGTAAGTGCTCTGAAGGAAATAAATTAAGGTGATATTATTATTATGACTAAATGAGATTCTGGATCATCAAGGAAAAAAAAACTTTTTAAGAAGTAACATTTAAGTTGCATGCCAAGGAATGGAAAGAAATAATCTATGGAAAAATATTCTGGAAATATGCTAGAAAAAGAGAACAGTGTGTGCAAAGGCCCTGAGGCAAGATCAAGCTTATTCAAATCTAAGAAGAAAAAGAAGTTAAAAAGTTAAGTCACAAGATAATACACAAATTTTCACCTGCTGGTCCCTAACTTCAACTATATGTGGATATTTTCTTGCAGTGAGTCAGACATGCATATCATCCAAAAGAAATATCTGGTTTGAAATTACTTTGGAAATTCTGCCTGAGACTCTTGACAAGGGCACAACCCTATTAAAGATCACAGCCATCATTTTCAAAAGTTTAACTTTGGCAATCACTGGCAGACATTTAACAGGGGTGTTTAATATCCTCCCTAAAATATCAGGCTGAGAAGAACAAACATTCTAGCATGTCTGCAAAGTGAA
Source organism: Carlito syrichta (assembly GCF_000164805.1). Lineage (NCBI taxonomy): Eukaryota > Metazoa > Chordata > Mammalia > Primates > Tarsiidae > Carlito > Carlito syrichta. The sequence continues at coordinate 71,714 of NW_007245743.1, forward strand.
CGTAGTGTCTCACAATTGAAAATTGGCTGGAGTTTACCCTGCTGACGGCTTTGCCAGCAGTCCAGTGTTTAAAACCTTGAATTCCTGTGCGTTCATCTGTACTTGTGTTTATGTCTGTCACTTAAGCAGTTTTCAACACACTTCTGTGGTCCTTTTGATATAGTGAACGTGCAGGTGAATGTCTGACTATGCCAGGGACTGTGTCCAGAACTGGTCTTTATTGCTAAAACAGACATCTTTGAATATTTGAATCACAGCACGTGCCATATTTACTCTTGTATAGGTAGGCCAGTTTTCCTCCAGCTACAGATATTTTAAAATTATTTATCCCTGCTTACTCCTCCACTTCCCCCCATTCCTTATGTTAAAGAATTCAGTGCACTACTCCAAAAGTGGATGTGAGTCACCCAACCCATCTATATTCTTTCAGGGTTACAGAGAAGGTCCAAAAAATCCAGGAAAAGGAGTCTATACCCAAAAGACTTAAAAACTCTGGGTATCTATCTCAATAGATCAAAATAATTGCTGCAACTGAACTAAGACTTTATTTTTATCTAATTTCCTAGAAAAGAAACATAATTTGGGGAGACTATTTAGGCAACAGAGTAAAAAATTCATTGCAGCTAGCCTGTTTCTAAAGTCTCCTCTGAAACTCAGGTTTTGAAGCCTTTGCAATTATGAATGAAAAAATCCATGTGTTACATCATGCATTTCTGGGAAAATGCTCAAGACACAAATGTGCCATGTGCTGGTCTAATACTGACATTAATCTAATGAATGGCATATTAGAAAAATGATTTGTGTACATCCTAATAGAAAGTGTATTTTCTGAGCAAAGTTTTTGGAATGAAATGCAAAAAATAACTCCATCCCTTAAACATAGCTTGCAGGCTACCACATCAACCAATAAGATAAGTTAGTGCACCTTGTGCAAGGTTGAGTGATTGCACTGCCTTTGTTGCCCAGGAGGAAAGCATTTTCCAAATCTCGTGCAGGTGTCTAAGAGAGATTACCTAAAAGGAAAGGAACTGCATTCTTCTTTTTGAGCCCCTGGATGAGTCTTTTCATACACAAGCTTTTTTTTCTTCTTTTTTAATACTAGATCATTTTTCAAGTGCAACAAAAACTAAGTCCCTGTTTATCCCAGGGGTTAATTTGGTTAAACTTGATATACCACACTGTAACTGGCTGAATATTTCACTCTAAAAGCGATATGATCTTTTATCTTTTATTTATAGTGATCTTCATATTCATTTCTCAATTGAGGCAGATACTTCAGGGAAAGCTAGCATTGATTTCTAATCTTTCTTCTTTCCCTTTTTGTAATACATACTTTTTGACCACTAAGAAATAGCTTGACAGGATTTTTTTAAAAGAAAAAATAAGAGTTTGAGATCAGGGATCTTTTTAACCTTCTAAAAGCAGAATTAGCCTTTGTCACCCAGTAGGTGGCTTGGCTTTAAATAAAACCTCATTCCATTTTTTTAAAGTGCATTTTTCCTCAGAAGAAATGAAACCCTAACTGAAACATTCAATGTGAGAACAGGCTCTAAAGAGAGCTTTTAAATGATGTAGGAGATGAGGAATTAAATGCTCTTTGCCAAGTACAAATGAATTCATGGTAGAACCTAACATCAAGGGCAATAGATTCATAATTGCATGTTAAGGAATCAAAATTTCATCTAGTTGTCCTGAGAAGCAGCCAAAAAAAATTGCAAATCAAGGTGTATACTGAACTCAGCTATCTGGCAAACATAACAGCAATGTTTCTTTTATCACAAGATGCCAGCAGGAGCAGAATGGAACTTGAAACTGAGATTTCAAAGCATCTCTGGGGCTGAGCCATCCAGATTAACACATGCCCAAAGCACACCAGAGCCAAGAACTGAATCTAAAATTTTTTAGAAATCTGAACAAAATTAACCTATGACTCTTCAACTGCAGCTTCCATTTTGAGGTCAAATTTCTGCTCTTTAGGGTCTTATTTTCTCCACAGCTAGTGTTCTCCTAATGCATCTGGCCTTTTCTCTCCTCCTTCTCAAATTCCCTCTTGGGTTCTGCATATGTTTTTGAGTCTGATCATCTGTTTCATTACTTAATCCCCAGGAGAAACATGGATAATGTCTTCTGTGATGTCTTAGAATCAAAGGTGCTCTGTAAATAATATCTGTCCAACATTATCCCATGCCACACATGGATCTCTGGTCTTGAGTGCATATTTAAAAACACCGTCATCTTTTACTGCTTCTGGGATGGTTACAAATTAGTCTCTTCTAAGGAAAGAGCTAGAGAGCATAAAAACGAGAGTTTTATTAAAAGCCTTTGTGATAGGAGGTGGCTTGATAAAAAAGGATTGAACATTAGAACTGAGATCCATTAGCAACTCTGTCACCAGCTAGCTGCAAAAACACGAACAAATCATTAAACTCTCTGGTCTTCCATTTTCTCATGTAAAATGAGGTGACTGGAATACATAATCTCTGTAATCCCTTCGAGTCTCAAACTCTATGACACAGAAAAGGAACATTATTTCATTAATGTTCCTGGCTTTTCCATCTATTAATGTATAGAGAGTCTTATCGCATCACACCATGATCTTTCTCAAACTGGATTTCCAGAAAGGTGGTGGAAGGCTCTTACAGGGTTAATTTTCTTAGCTCTCGATTTGGATTCCTCCAGCACATTGTGTCCAGCCTTAATATTTGACATTGTAAGCCATATCATCTTTTATCTTTTATTTATAGTGATCCTCATATTAATTTCTCAATAGCAGCTGGTGCGGCAGGAGGGACAACTCATTGATCTTCCAATTTATCCACTACTCTTACATATCCTGAGGTCGAGGCAGCCTGGAGAGATTGATGGAGCCCTGGAGCCTTCCCAGCAGCTGTGTGGTTGTTCCTCATGCATGAAAATTAACCACAGGAAACTGAAATTCGACAATTGGCAGCAATATCAGCCACCTCTGTAATAAATATAACAGGGCATTCTTTATAACAGGGCATTGAATAGGGTGCCTGGGATTCAGTAATGAAAAAGCTCCCATATGAGAGTGCCAGTGGAGCATTGGACATGCTGGAGGTGGTATATTTGGGGATGGGAGCGGAATGGGGGATGTTTGCAGATGTCAGCTTCTCATACAGCAAACATTCTTATTCCTTGATTTGCAAGCAGGTCATGATACAAAGCAAGCAATACTTTCTTTGTCTTCTGTAAAGCCAAGTACTTTTTTATGAAACATTTTTAAAATTCTGCAAGAAAAAACAACCGATCCTCAGATTTTGTTATTGCCCAACAATATAAAAGGAAATGGTCCTTTAAGCTACACTATATTAGTCACAGATATTCATATCAGGTGAACAGTTGTTTCCAGGGGTTTGAATCACTTACATATTCTTATAGGGACAGACCGCTAATTGATTCTTAAAGGAAGGTCTGCGTTCCTTGACATGACGGAGCAGTGGCCTTCAATAGGCCTAACTGTGGTCTCAGTTGACTTGATCCCCTGACAGCAGTTTAACCCTGAGCTGGTTACCTCCTTCCCCTGCTTGTTCCTCATCTAACCATTCTTGCTTAAACTCCGGTGTGGTAGACCTATTTGATCATCAGCCTCATGTCTGTCTGGACTAAAACCCACCCGTTGAGGCTTAGCTGTCTCTTTTATACTCTATGTCTAGGAAAACAAATGCTGAAATACAGAAGGAGAGTTTCCCTTTAGGCCACATCGATGATGCTGTGGTGGCAGGACAGCAAAACAACCCACAGGTGTGGCTGATATAGAACAACAAGGAAGCAAACTTTCCCATTAGCAGCCCATGGAAATATTCCCTCTCCTTGGTTATTACTCAGTATGCTGATTATATAGACATACATATTATCTCTGCTTTTTTAAAATAGAGTGATTAATAATGCTCTCCAGGGATAAAGTGGAGTGTCAAGCTGCTCAGAAATTTCAAGCACAGAATTGCCAGGAAACTATTTACTTCTAACAAAAAATGTTAACAGAGATTTTGAGTGTACATGGGGTTTGAGCAATGTTATGATTTTCACAGATAAATCCTCACAAAGGGTTCTACCCAGTGTGTACTTTATCTTCCCTTGATGGACGGCCTATCCCTTTGAGTTTTTAAAACACAATAAATGTATAAAATGACTTAATCTCATACAGGACCATTGTCTGTCATAAATAGACAATCAAAATGGGTAATTCCTCCAGCAGGAATACACAACTTACATATTTTAAAATTTTGTGTCTTTTTGCCCCCCTTTTTAAAGACTATTTTCCTCTTTTGTTCTCGAATCAGGCTTTATTTCATAGTTATTTATGGGTATTAATAAGTAAAAATTCAAGTGAAAACTGACTTACAAACAGAAAATAAGATATGTAAAATGTAATATTATCATGTGCAGTGTGGATCAGACTCACTGAAAATGATGAGTGTATTTTCTGGATAGTGCCTCACCTAGAGTTACTATTAATAATGTGGTAGAAATAGGAGTAAGAACAATAGTAATAAAGTAGGGGTAGTAATGATGCTGTGTATCTATACGGCACATAACAATTTTCAAAATATTTGTAAATTTTATTGTTTCAATGCAAAGATCTTCAATCTTATGTGGTAGGCAGCCCAGGTATCCTTATTTTATACATAAGAAAACAAAACTCCAAAGATATTAAGCAATTCACACAGCTAAGAAGTCAGAGAATCAGATTCTCTAACTACTAGCCTGGGCTCTTCCCTATAAATTGGTGAAAATATTCTAAAGTAACAACACTAATAAGAGAGAAATTATGAACAAAGGAACCCCAGAACTCCTGTATGTAGTATGAGGAAATTGGAGGTAAGCTATTGTGATATAAGAATTATTAGAGACCAACAAGAATTTGGGGACTGATGGAAAAGTGTAAATGGAGGGGGTGGTGTGAGTATACATAATTTCAAACATTGGATTTGCAGGATATTATGCAATTGGACATTTGCCTAAAAGTAATTCAAATTTGAGGAAGCAAAAGGCTTACATGCTTTGAGCCAGTTTAGAAACATATCCCCTAAAGAAGTATCCAGCAGTTCCTTACCCACATTTTGTAGCCCTTGTTGCAGAGTTTATGTCAACTACTTATTTGTCTGTCCCCATGTAATATTATTTTCTATGAGACAAAAACACAACAATATATGCTTACTTTGTGAAAGAGTTCTAGAAGATTTGGGGCGTATCCACGGGCAAATCACTTAACAGTAAGCATGTGAAGGAGGAGTCATGTCATGCAAATGGCCAGAATGACTGATATCAGTCACTGAACATTGGAATATGCTTCCACAAGCAGCATGGATTTTGCAACCACAATGCTTCCTGCCACCCCATCACTCACTGGGAATCTATGGGACTCATTCTCCAGGTGCTTAGTTAACACTGGCTCTCTGCAGTGGAGCTTGGAGCGTGAAGTGGAGATGGGGTCAACCTGGTATACTGCCTCTAAGTATCCTTTCTTCACCAGTGAGAGTAGGAGTTATCAGGTGAATGATTTAGGCAGCCAAAGATCCTACTCAGTAAAAGTTTAACCATGTTAGCAAATCTTTAAAGCGTCATCAACAGAGTTATGGAAAATGGTTGGATGCAAGTATCTAACTAGTCCAAGCTTAGTGCACACATAATTGTCTTTGGTTTAATTATATGCACTTTCTTAAGTAGTCTGATATTACCAAATGAACAAAACTTAAATAGGCCAAAGGGAATCAAATGGTATAGAAGAGCCAAAAAAGAGGAAAGTGATCATCCGATTCTAATGACCAAAACCAAACTTGATTTGTTTTTTAAAAAATGGCCAGGTATTGAAGAAGAAGGAAGAAGGAAGAAGGAAGGAGGAGGAGGAGGAGGAGGAGGAGAGGAAAAAATGAAGTAAAGAACGCTAAGACAGAACAGCAGGAGAGAGTATTTGCCACTACTAAGAATATTAATAGAAATCTGCATCACTGGTTATTTGGAAATTCATTATATTTTCTTTGCTTTATCTACACTGAAAGCTACCTAACATAAATCCCAGAACTGCTGAGAAACATGCTTGTCAAACCTCTGGAACAGGTCGGGATTCTGTTATATAAACTTTGGGAGACTATTAAACTTGAAGTAGAAAGCTCTTTGAAAATAGATATTCTTATCTGTTTTGGCATATTCATCCCCTGTAGGAGAGTTATGACTCAAAGAACATTAACAATAATTTGTTTTAAAAGCAGTTGAGAAAACACTGTACTTCAAAAGGCTTAAATCCGAAAGCACTTCAAATATGAGGTTTAGGATTACCAGTATGGTTTCCTAATCTCCTAATTATTTGAAAATGAGGCCACTTTTACATTTCTCTCTTTTTGGAATGACTGGAAATATCAATTAAACATAATAAATTAAGAGAATGTCCCTTGAGAAATAAAAACATATGTGCATATTCTACCTGTTGACCTTTTTGTTAGTGATTAATAATTTGTCTCCAGTCGGTTCAGTGAAGCTTCCTATGTCAAAGAAATTTGGTGGCAATAATTTAGGGCTTACTTAAGCATTTACATCCTACAGTCACCAGAAGTGCATTTGTCTGTGGAAAATGATAATTTATGTGTATAAGCCATGCTTACCAGCAAGTGATACCAACACTTTGTACTTTCTTAGGGAACTTCCAGTTTTCTTCCTCTGCTGCTCCAGTGATGGCTGCACAGTCTCTATGTGCATGCAGCTATAAGCCATCTCACCACAGTCATCAGCAGGCACAGGCAAACCATTTATCATGACGGCACCATTGCCACTGGGTGTCACTGCTCCCAGGGACGTGGACCAGAGCCTTTGATGGGTTACAGTGAGGTTATCCTCAAGTGCACAGTGCAATGAAGCCATAAGATGCTCTGAGCAGATGTGGAATAAATTTTGTTTTTCCCTTTTTTTGACATGTTACTAGAGGGATATTAAAAACTATTGCTGCTTTATTCCATTTTATTAACAGCCCCAGCTCTCAAGAGAGTCTGGGTTTATGTTTTGAGGGAAACAAACTACATAAAAATTCAATTAACAGATACCAAATTGGACTTGGTATATTTTTGTTGTAACAAACTTCTGTGCCTAACTTTAGAATGCTGGTTTCATTAAACTATAATTGACATACAACAAACTGCACACACTTAACATATGCAATCTGATAACTTTTGACATATGCATATACCCATGAAACCATGAACACAATCAAGAAAATGAACATACCTGTCACCCACAACAGTTTCCTCATGCCCCTCCATGTGTTGTTTTTAGCACTTTCTCCCATCCTGTTCTTCCACATCCCCAGGCAAGTGCCAATCTATTTTTTTGACACTATGGATGTGTTTTCATTTTCTAGACATGTATATACATGAGTTCATATAGTATATACTCTCTTGTCTGGCTTTATCTTAACCAAGCATATTTATTTTGAGATAATCTATATTTTTGTTTGTATCAATAATCTATTCCAATGTGTTGCTGAATAGTATTCCTTGTATGAGTCAACCACAATGTGTGTGTTTATTTTTCTGTTGATGGATGTTTGGATTATAATGTTCAACTATTAAAAACAAAGCTGCTGTGTGCATTTATGTACAAGACTTTGAGCACACAAAGGAATAAAAGGGCTAGATCATATGACATAAATATGTTTAATGTTTAAATAATCTGCCAAACTGTTTCTGAAGTGATTGCAGAATAGAAGAGTTGCAGTCACTACACCTTTTCACCAATACTTGGTATAGTCAAACTTCTTACATTTGGCTCTTCAGTAGGTTTGTAGTGGTATCTCCTTATAGTTTTAATTTTCACTTAGTTACAATTGATTATAATGAGCAAATTTTCATGTGCTTGTTTGCCATCTTTATCACCTTTGGTAAAATCTCTTTTCAAATCTTTTTTCCTGTGTTTTTAATTTTTTAAAAAACTTAAATTACTAAGTTTTGAGAATTCTTTATACAGATACAGGTTTTTCACATATATAATTTATAAATATTTTCTCCCAATCCATGCTTTGTCTTTTCAATCTTTGTATAGAAGTATTTTAAAAATTATTTTGTATTATGAGATAATTAGGCATTAATCTGTCTTTCAAAGAGCAGTAGGTTTTAATTTTGATGAAATCTAAATTATCTTGTTTTTATAAGGATATTGTTTTTGATGTTGTCTCTTGGAAGTCTTTACCTAACCCTAAATCTAATGATTTTATTCCATGTTTTATGTAGAAATTGTATAGATTTGTTTTGCATTTTGGTTTTTAATCTATTTTGAGTTGTCCTTTATAAGATAGGAGATAGTAATCAAATTTAATTCTTTTTTGGTATGGTTATCTATACACCATACTCATACACTACATGTCCAGCACTATTTGTCAAAAAGACTATCTTTTCTCTGCTGAATTGCCTTTGTACCTTTGCTGAAAATCAGTTGTTCTTACATGTTTTGGGGTCTACTTACAGGATCTCTATTCTATTCCACTGATTCATTATGTCTGACTTTGTTATAATAAATTATTTCCCTGATTGCTTTCAATAGCTTGTGTAGACTTCCAGTAATTTGGCCTCACCATTTTACCAGACATACTTAGGTATATATGAAATACTTTTCATAGTCAGTGGAGCTTGAGCCCAAACTAAGATTACTCCCAAAAAACACTTTTAAAAACTGAGGTGTAAAATAATGTGTATTTTCTAAACCTCCAGACTCAATCAAATTCATGTTAATCTCTTCTCAAAAAGCTGCTTGGCATGTTTGCAGGCATGTGGAATATAGGGAGTATGTAGGTAGTAGAAGGGGGAGGTAATCCTAAAAGAACAGTACAGAATAATGGGGGGGGGGTAAAACAGATAGAAATACTCAAATAGAGTACTAAATGTTAAAATAAAATATGTATAGATGTATTTTAAAAATTATTTTGTATTATGAGTTAATTAGGCAAATCATAAAATACAAAATTTTAAAGAATATTTTTAAATGCTTTTATTTGCCAAATGCAAAGATACTAGGTATAATATAGAAGAATTTTCTAGAACCAATTTGTCTTTTATTTTTCATCCTCATAAGGTGCTTTGTTGTATTTTTTTCAGTGTCTTGTACACGTGGGTTTGAGTAAGATGAAACTTCTGTCAAAAAAGAGAATTGAACACAGAATATATGTTGTCAAATTGTCTAAAGCATTTTTCATGTTCTGACTCATTGTTCTTTGTGTTGGCATTTTAAGAGTTTTTTTTTTGACTATTATAAAACCTTGGGGGACTTCCGGCAAGATGGCAAGGGGGCAACATGGTCTGTGAGACCCTCTGTGAAAGAGAACACTCTTAAAGACCCTAGCTCTCTCCCAAGGGCTGCAGCTCCCATCTTCCACAGCCTGCTATTCACAGGGAGCTAAGCTGCCACCGCCACCACCGTCGCTACTCAGACATCATGGCAGTCTGGGCTGTTCCCGCAGTCATGGATGCCACTGCTGCAGTCATTGCCAGCTCATGCCTGAGGTGACCCATGACTTCAGACTGCAAGCAGGATCTTCTGAGATCACTGATGCCCGGCTGCTGCTGCCACTGCCACTGCCACACACACCTCTTGCCGGGAGCCAGGCCTGTGGAGCTCCCCCTACTCCATGTACAGGGAAGTTGCCGCCACTGTTTGCGGATCCATAACCGGCTCACTCCCCTCTGGACTGCAGTGGTGAGATAGCACCACCTGCTCGGGATCCAAGGTAACAACATCAAAATGGGAATGACAGTGGCTCTTCCCTCTTGATAAATAGACAAAGCCAGATCTCAGTAATAGACTGGGCAGGGGGCCCATATCTGAACTGTTCTTCACAGCAAGCCAGGGGCAACTGACCCTAACAGTGAACAATTCTACCAGCCTGCAAAGACAGCTAGAAATCAGAGCTGAAAGGACATTGGACTTAAAGGAAAAGTCTCAGAGTGTGCTTGGTTGATTCTGTTAGTCTACTGACTTTAATCTATCCCTTTTCCCTTTTTTCTCTTTTTTTCTTTTTTCTTATTTCTCTGTAAACCTCATCTTTGTATAGAGGAATAGCACATCAATAAGGAGGTTGGTCCGCATGTATGTTAGCATCATTGTATGTTTTAGCTTTTTATATGGTTGTTGGTTAGTTTTCAGTTGTGGTTATTGTTTTTCTTTATATTTACTTCAGTCTTTGTGTCTCTTTTCACTTACCAGTCAGTACACTCATCTCTTTTCCCTCTCATTCCTCTCTCTCTCCACCCCCCTTCTCCCCACTGCCTGCTCCACTTTCTCCCCTCTGCTAACCTCATTTTGCTTTCAGGGAGTAAACCCACAACCCCACTGCATGGACAGACTCCAAAGCACTGGGAAGTGGGTTTCAGACTATCCATACACCTGTTGGTGGATACCGGGATCTGCAGAGAGATTTTGAATCACAGCTCTTCCCTTAAGTAAATCCCAAAACTACAAAGAGGACCACCCTCAACCTACAGTCCAACTCCAGAAATGAACAAAGCAAGAGGAAGTACATTAGGAAGAATAGGAGATTGAACAAGCAGAAGTAAAAGGAACCCCAGCACCCCTGAATAACAGAATTAAAGAAGACAGGGAAGTAGAGGGAAGGGAAAAGTAGGGAGGAAAAATCTGCACAAATGAAGAAAAACCAAAAGAAGAATACAGGGCTCACACAGACACCTAGGAGGTCAGACACTGAGAAAACAGACATCGGAACACAAACAATGAAGAGCCCCCCAGAATGACTGGTCACAAGCAAAAAATTCAGACATCAAGATATTAATAGAGGAATTAAAAAAATTGAGGTGAGACAAGAGGAAAATAGGAAGGAGCTGATGACAGAAATAACAGCAGTAAAGAATACTGTGATGGAAATAAATAACAAACTAATAAGCATGGAAAGCAGAATTAGCCAAGCAGAAGAAAGAATCTCAGAACTTGAAGACCAAAATACAGAACTAAACCAAACTGTCAAGAACATAGAAAAGAAACTTAAAATACAGAACAAAACCTTCAGGAGATGAATGATTACTTCAAGAGACCCAATATAAGAGTAATTGACCTTCCAGAGGCAGAGAGTTAGAGGTCACACTGGAACAAATATTTCATGAAATCATTCAAGAAAATTTCCCTCATTTCATCAGTGATGCAAAAATTCAAGCACAAGAGATTCAGAGAACCCCTGCAGGACAACAAATGAGAAGACCAACTCCCAGACACA
>NW_007245743.1:83117-94534 GCF_000164805.1 Carlito syrichta
TGGAGTCCTATCTTCAAAGTTCTAAAAGATAAACAATTTCAACCAAGAATAACCTACCCAACCAAGCTAAGCTTCATTAGTGAGGGAGAATCGAAATCTTTCCCAGATATCCAATCCTAAGAACCTATGCTGCCACCAGACCACTCCTATGAGAAAAACTTAAGAAAGTACTGAACACAGAAGAAAAGGAAAAAAAGAACAACAACGTTCTTCACAAGAGTACGGGCAAAAGATTAACAACACACATGAACCAACTCCAAAACCAAAAGAAAGACAACAAACAAACAGGAAAAACAACTCTGTAAGAACCTTATGACAGGGATCAACTCTTGCATTTCAATAATTAGACTAAATGTGAATGGACTAAATGCACCACTGAAAAGACATAGAATGGCAAAATGGATAAAATATCACCAGGCAACAATCTATTTGCCTTCAAGAGACTCACCTCATGAGAAAGGACACTCACAGACTCAAAGTAAGAGGATGGGAAACAAACTTTCAGATGAATGGAACTCAAAAGAAAGGAGGAGTCACAATCTTAATTTCAGACAAAATACCCTTCAAGCTATTAAAAACTTAAAAAGATACAGAAGGCCACTACATAATGATAAAAGGTAGAATCCATCAACAAGAAATATCCATCTTAAACATATATGCACCAAACATAGGAGTGCCAACTTTCATAAAGCAGCTTCTGTGTAAACTCAAAAAAGATATCAACTCTAACACCATCATAGCTGGGTACTTCAATATCCCACTCACAACCCTAGACAGATTATCAGGACAAAAAAATCAGCAACGAGATCCGGAACCTCAATGTGACTCTTGACCAAGTGGACTTAATGATACCTACAGAACCCTCCATTCAACGACCACAAAATATACATTCTACTCATCACCGCATGGAACATACTCTAAGATCGACCATATACTTGGACATAAATCAAGCATAAGCAAATTTAAAAGGGCCAAAATTTTACCATGCACCTTCTAGGACCACAGTGGAATAAAAATAAACATTAATACCAACAAGGTCCCCCCAAGACCCACAAAGACATGGTCACTAACAGCATGATGCTAAACAACTCCTGGGTCAACAAGGAAATCAAAACAGAGAAAATGAAATGAAAATGAAGAGACATCTTACCAAAATCTCTGGGATGCCATGAAAGCTGTAGTAAGAGGAGAATTCATATCACTACAAATGCACATGAAGAAAATGGAAGGATCACAAATTAACAGCCTAACAAGCCACCTAAGGAAGCTGGAAAAGCAAGACCACCAAAACGCTAATTTTCAGCAGAAGAATCCAGATCACCAAAATAAAAGCCCAAATCCAGGACATAGATGACAAAAAAATAATACAAAAAACCAATGAAACAAAAAGCTGGTTCTTTGAAAGGATAAACAGGATCAATGGTCCCCTAGCTAGACTGACCAAGAAAAGAGAAAAAGCCCAAATAAACACAATCATAAACACAAAAGATGAAGTCACATCTGACCCTGAAGAAATACAAAAGATCATTAGAGACTACTATGTACTCTTGTATGGAAACAAACTTGAAAACCTTAAGGAAATGGAGGACTTTCTGACATCACACAACCTGCCTAGGTTGAAACAAGAAGAAATTGAGACTCTAAACAGACGAATAACAATCAAGGAAATTGACTACGTGATAAGAAAACTACCTACAAAAAAAAGCCCGGGTCCAGATGGCTTTCCAGCAGAATTCTACAAGACATTTAAGGTGGAGCTGATACCAACCCTACTGAAGGTATTCCAGGCAATTGAGAAAGATGGAATTCTCCCTAAATCATTTTATGAAGCCAACATCACATTGATACCCAAGCCAGGTAAAGATCCAACAAAGAAAGAGAACTATAGGCCAATATCTTTGATGAGCATAGACACTAAAATTCTCAACAAGATCCTAGCGAACCGGATTCAACAACACATCTTAAAAATCATCCTTCATGACCAAACAGGCTTCATTCCTGGGATGCAAGTCTGGTTCAACATACATAAAACTATAAATGTAATTAAATACATCAACAGATGTCAAAACAAAAAAAATCAACAGATGTCAAAAAAAAAAAATCCAATGATTATATCATTGGATGCAGAAAAGGCTTTTGATAAAATCCAGCACCCCTTCTTCATAAAAACTCTCAAACATCTAGGCATATGGGGAACATACCTCAAAATAGTAAAAGCCATCTACCAGAAACCCACAGCCAGCATACTCCTAAACGGACAAAAATGGGAACCATTTCCCCTGAAAACTGGAACCAGACAAGGATGTCCACTCTCACCCCTCCTGTTCAATATAGTATCAGACATAACTTGAGGTTTCGATTTTCATTGTGAATTTTCACGCATTAAGTACTATTGTCTTGATGAAATCCAAAGAATAATAAAATCAGATAAATGCATCATCAGTTACTTTATCAATTTTAATGAAAACTCCAATGAAGAATCATACTATGTTAAAGCTGGAAGAGAAAGAGTAAAGTTTTTTTTTTTTTTGAGTTGTAGTCTCATTCTGTCGCCCAGACTGGAGTGCAGTGGCCGCTCCCAGCCACCGCAGCCTCAACCTGCTGGGCTCCGGTGATCCTTCCACCTCAGCCTTCCAAGTAGCCGGAATTACAGGAATGCACTACCACGCCTGGCTGATTTTTTGTTATTGTAGAGATGAGGTCTCACTGCCCAGGCGGGTCTCAAACCCGCGGGCTCAGGCAATCCACTCACCTCAGCCTCCCAAAGGCGCGGGATTACAGGCTGAACCACCGAGCCCGGCTGTAAAGTTGTTTTATTTGTAGTTTGTTTATGGCAAGTATTAATGACCCCAGCAATATCACAGTACAGATGAGGGGAACATATTGTATTGCATCTTTTTTAGAGGAATGGACTGTTGACACATAAGCCTTTTATTTTGTTGTTTACATATGCTGAATATTTATTAATATTTCTCTCTGTATAGATATAACCTCTTTTTTAGGGCCATATTTCTCATCAAGTATATGAGTACAGATTTGTTTTAACTTTGGGTTAAGAATATATCCAGAATTACTGGATCTCCCCACTTTTGAGGTCACTTAGCAGATAAATCCTCTCCACTTAGTAGATTTAATGGCAAACTCTTCTGCTCATTACCCATTTTTAAAAAAAGACTGCCACACTTCTTTCTCCTATGGAGTCATGCTCAGTGGAAAATTTAAAGCTTCCTGGGTAGTAAAACCTCCTTCAGCTCAGTAGCTGAATCAGTATTGATGGGAAACTGATTTAATAATTTTTTGGTTTTTCTTTTTCTAATTAAAAAACATAGTGTGTGCTGAGAAAGATTTTAAAACAAACAAAAAAATAGTCACTCATAATTCCACTCCCCACTGAATCCACTATATATATTTTAATATAATTTTACTCCCCTTATCTTTTTTTTAAACGTGTGATTTCATTTTTTTCAGACTTTTGCTTTCTTTAATATTACAAGAATTTTATGATATAATAAATAACATACTTTATGATTTTAGAGCCATACAACAGTCTACTATATATGATGATACCATAGATTTTGTTAATGTGTCCAATGCTGTGCAATGAAATTGTTTCCAGTTATTTGTAGTTTTATATATAAGACTGCTCTGGATCCCTTTATATATCTATCTCTTTGCCAGAAATCAAAGTATTTTGTTATTTTTGAATAGAGAATGACTTTGTATATTTAGTTCAGGTACTTCCATATGATAAATTGCCAATAGCTGTCTTAGGGGGTCATTTTCCTGGAAGCAAATGTATATTTCTGAATAAAAAGTATCATCAGGTGTTTGATAGGTATCAATGTGCTAGACGTCAATTCCCAAGTAAGGGGCTAGTTGCAGTTCCTGTGGTTTTCTTTTTGGAATTAGCAAATATTTCCAAAGTTATTAATTGCAGTTTCCTAAATCTCTCTTCTCAAATAATAGCCCATAAATTATTACATATATTCTTCTTACTGTAAATCAACCCCCATGGAGCTCCAGAATATATATTGAGGTTCTCAGATTGTATCTTTCCCTCTTCCACATCTGTATATTCTAGTAATATATATTGTGTTCCATAACATTTTAAGAAAATCAAATCCACCTCAAGGATTTCCATAGTGAAGCTTACATCTCTACAATAGTAAGTACTTTAATACTAGTACGTAATAATTTGGGTTGCTGGGCTTGATGGCTCAGCCTATAATCCCAGGACTTTGGGAGGCTGAGGCGAGTGTATTGTCTGAGGCTGTGGGTTCGAGACCCACTCGGGCAACTTGACGAGACCTCGTCTCTACAATAAAAAATCAAAATTTAGCCAGGTGTGGTAGCACGCACCTGTGGTTCCAGCTAATTGGAAGGCTAAGGTGGAAGAATCGCTGGAGCCCAGCAGGTTGAGGCTGTGGTGGCCGGGAGCATGCCGCTGTACTGCAGTCTGAGCAACAGAGTGAGACTCCAACTCAGATAGATAGATAGATAGATAGATAGATAAATAATTGAGTAGGCTGAATAGTTATCTCCAAATATATCCACATCCAAATCTCTGGACGTGTGAATGCTACCTTATGGTGGCAGAGGGACTTTGCAGGTGATTAAATTAAGAATCTTGAGATAGAGAGATTATCCTGGATCATTCCATGGGTTGAATAAACTGGGATGATGTAATCATAATAGTCCTTTTATCAGTAACATAGAAGGGTCAGATTCAGGAAAGAAGGTAATGTGACGACAGAAACAGAGACTGGAGTAATACTTTTTGAAGATGAAAGAAGGGGCCAAAAACCAAATAATATAAGTGGCTACTACTAGAAGTTAAAAAAAAGAGGATGGGGAAGGAAACACATTTTTTCCTCAAAATTACCAGAAGAAACCAGCTTAGCCAATACCTTGGTTTTAGCCAGTGAAGCTGATTTGAGGTTTCTGACCTCCAGAATTGTAACCAAAAAAATTTATATTGTTTTTAGTTACCAAATTCACAGTAATTTGTCACAGCAACAACAGGAAACTAATATAATAGTGATTTATGTGTTTGAAGGAAAATTTGGTAAAGCAAAGATGAAAATAGAAATCTACCATAATCAAATCTTAGTTAATATGTTGGTGTAGATTCTCCCAGACATTCATATCAACACAGATCCATCTACACACCCTCAAATGTACAAACACACATAGGTTCAAATTCCATTTATTATCTTGTGTGCTTTCTACATGTAATGAAATAATTTTATGATTTTCAAAAATTATCTTTACTACATGATATTTGTCCTATGCATATAATGTAATTTATTTAATCAGTTTTTATTGTAAATTGAAGGCTGTTTTTAATTTTTTTCTATGTTGGATTATATAATTTTGTACCCTTATATCAAATACTGTTGAAATAAACACCATCATACATCTCTTTTCAGATGTGATTCTTTGCAAAGGTTAATCCCTAGAAGTAGTTTTCTAGTTCAAAGGCTATGTGCATTTTAAATATATTTGATATAAAATTTTTCTTCAGAAGTATTTTTCTAATTTACGCATTGTCAAGTAGAACATTAGACTGTTTTTGTCAGCCATTCTGTTTCTCATCTTAGTATATAATTTTGAATAGAAAAATATTTTATTACTACTGTTATTTTAAAATTTTTATTTCTAGAGAGGTTGAACATGTCTTTTATATTATTGGTAGTTTGTATTTTTTAATGTACACAAATGCCTACTCATAACATATACCTATTTTACTATTGGGATATTTTTTATTGTTTTATAAGAATGCTTCATATAATAATGAAAATTTTATGTAATATATGTTGGAACATATTATTTCAGTATACTCTTTTCCTTTTATGTTTGCATGTCATAAATGTGTGCTCTCTGGTTTTACATCTTTGACACTTGAACATAAGAAAAATGTTCACTTTTTTTGTATTTTGTATTATCACTTTAACTTTGAGCTCTCAAAATCACTGACATGTTTTTCTTTACACATTTGAGATTATTGTTCCATGCTTATTTATTTAATTCTCTCTTTTCTCAAGAAATATGGTGTCATTTTCCTCTTTCTCTAACTCTTCCTTTCCCTTCATGAACAATTCCACTCTAAAGACATTGACGGAATCAGGAAAAATAGACATCTTCTGTGGGGTAGGAGTGTGGAATGGATCCCCAGTGGCTTGAGCAAGGTATCAGAGTCCAAGAAGAATGAGGAGTGTGTATGTGTGGAAGGGCTTCACAGAGCAAGGCAGCAAAGCCTGAGCAGGTAAGAAGACTATTTCTGTTGAAAGACAGTCTTGTGTGGGCTGGCAGAGTGCCAGTGAGGTGAGGGGAGTGACTGCATAGGTGAGCTGCCTGCCATGGAGTGTTGAAAGCTCCAGCCAAGTAAGCAGGACTTTCTCATGGGATATCCTTTAGTATCACAGTACAAGAGAGAGAAGCATGGCATCTGGGTACGGTGTTAAAGACCTAGTGGGTGAAAAGAGATATTCAGGAGAAGATAACAGTAATAGGAGATTGGTTACATAGAGGGAAATGAATCACATCAGGTCAATATGGATATCTCATTATTAGGGAAGAGAGTTACAAATATGAAGAGAAAAGCTAGTATAAATTCTGCAGTGGTGGATTCATTTGGAAGCATCAGTATGAGTTCGTGGTTTTCAGAAATATAGATAGATATAGATAGATATATGGATAGATAGATAGACAGAGATAGATGGATGATAGATAGATGATGTGTGTAAATATGCACATAAAATCTCTAGCTCTTTCCATTGAGAGAATTAGACAGAGAGCAGCAAAACCCCAACAGTAATGTGCAGACCTAACACTTAGGTCTTAATGCTACCAAAGGAAACAGGATACTTTACGAGAAAGCTTGAGTCCACAGATGTGGCAAGGAAAGTAAAGATAACCCCAGAATATATTGGCAGAAAGTTTGACAGTACATAAAAAAAGATAGGAACACATCAAAAAGGACATAGAAGTCAGATTGAAGGGGCTTCTACAGGCCAACTATGGGACAATTTGGGCATTGAAATAAATATAGAAACAGATTATAATATCAGATTGATAATGTCTAAATCTTGCTAAACCATTAGCACTGTCCTGCAGCATGAAAGCAACCATAGACAATTCATAAGAGTGTGTATGGCTATGTTCCAATACCTTCTTATTTACCAAAACAGATGGTGAGCTGAAATTGGCCCCCAGAGTATTGTTTGCCAATTTCTGCTTTATTTTAGATATTCTTTTTATAAATTCTTGAAAGCAATTTAAAATTTTAATTTTAATTTTATTTTTAAACATTTAAAGCATATAGAGATATTTATTTTTCTGAGTCTTTTGGAAATCTCTTATAACTTTTGATATATAATGTTCTTATGACAGATATTTTTCTACATATTATATAATTTACATTTAAGTTCTTCTGGGTCTAAGAATTATTAGAAAAGTTGTCAGTTTCATTTTTCAATGTTCAAAAATTTAAAAAGGCTTTGAAAATAGGGATATGGATAAGAATAATTAAAGGAACACAATTACGTGGCATTTTAATACTAGGAGGACACATGCCATTCAGAGAATGACAGGTTCAGGAGTATGATCCATTGTCTTGTGCTGCCATAACTATAGTTATTGGATACAGAGCAGCCAAAAATAATCGCAGTGTAGGAGTTAATAAGCACAATTAGAAAAATATGGAATGATGTTAGTATACAGTGTGATAGCTACTAAGAATGGCTTTAGATTGAGAAGCTGAAAGAATATGAAAGAAAACACATATACAAAAATAGGAAGAAGAACCACAGTACAATTCTGCAAGACTTGGGGTATGGTCAAGTTACTTGATCATTTTGTTATTATTTTTTTCTTGTACTGTATTATGGTCAGAGAATGTATTCTCTACAATAGCTGTATTTTGCAAGGTATTGGAGATTCCATTGTTTCAAGAGTTCTCTGAATGTTGGGGAAAAAACTATTAAATCTCTGTAGGATACTTATTATTTTTTAAATGTATCTAAGAGAATTTATTATCAGATCTATACTATAACAATATTAGCAAGAAGGTATGTTTCAGTTGAATTAATTACACTATTCTTATAGTACAGCTAAAGGAGATGCACATACATCAATGGTTCACTTCAAAATGTAAATATCAACAGACTACTTATTTGTTAATTTATTTGTGTCCCTGATCTCTCCAGAACTATAAAAAATATATTTATCTTCCATTGTGGTGTGTTTTTTCCCAACTTCCCCTGACTTCTCTCAACTACATATTTTAATTATCTTATGTATTTTGATGCTGGTATTGTATGCAAGAAATATGGGTTTTTATATTTTCTTTTAATATTGAGCCCTTCATCAATAAAAAATATAGTACTGTTGGTACATTAAATTTGTTTGGCATTGAATGTACTTTGGCATTAATATTATTGCCCTTATTTTTTTATTTAAATAAGTATAGTATATCTCTTTCCATCCTTTGCACTTAACCTCTGTAAATACTTTTTTCAATGATGTATAATTTTATTTTATTTTTATATGGTGTAGTTTTATAATAATTTATTTTAGTAAGTGATGTTGATGTGAGTTTTCCTTACTGTTAAATTTATTTGGCTATTTTATTTTATTTTTTTTAAAGTGGAGTCTCTCACTTTGTTGCCCAGGGTGGAGTGCAGTTGCATGCTCATGGCCACCACAGCCTTGACCTGCTGGGCTCATGTGATCCTTCCACCTCAGTATTTGGCTGTTTTAATAGGGATGTGAGAGTGAGACAGCTAAAAACTAGTACACATGTAACCATATTACCTTGAAGTTAATCAGTGATCTCTTTTCCTGTCATAAACTCTTGTAGGTTTACAGACGTAACTTTATAACTCCTAAGTGGAATTTTCCACACAAAAGTCTCATCATTGTATTTTGGTGAATCAATCTCAGCAATATTTATGGACAGAAACCTAATGCTAGTTGTCAATGAGTCAGGCTTATTCTATCCTGTGTGTTTGTATGTGTGTGTTTTCGTAGCATCTTCTCTGGCTATATAATTAATAAATAGGGATGGGGATTGGAAATAATAGCACTGAATATGACTTGGCCCAGAAGCTTGAAAATGCTGGGCCTCCTGTAGACTCGATTAATTTACATATGTTCCTACTACCAAGAGCACGTAATGGGACAAGAGCAAATCATATGGTGAAGAAAAGCTAGTGCTTTTCTTGATGACATACTTTAAAAACATGAATTATCCAGACCCCAGGAGGAATGAGCATGAAAGAGAGAAAATAAATGTAGCCTTTTTCTCATTCAAATCAAACTAAAAGGAAACAGTTGGCATCTTTCCCTTATGGTACATATTTTCACTTACTCAATTACTTTCTATAGCAATGATCCAGACTCAGCCACCCTCTGGGGACTGTTCTTCTGATTGAAAATTCACACAGCAATTCCCAAGAAAGTTAGCTGTTATAAGTTTATGGATAAGAACTGAGGTGGTCCCTGGCTGTAAGCTCTATGGCCACATCATCGATTTAGTGACTCTATTTTCAAACTTTGTTCTAGCTGAATTATGGGGACTGAAGTTGTTCTGCCTCTGCCAGTCCATATTCCTCTAACCTTTCTGAAGATGAAGATGTCTAACTGTCTGATGAAGATGTCTTCATTACAGTCTCAAGAGACTGTGCTTTTTTTCCTAAGTGTGTACCTACTTCCTATAGAAGCTCAAAAAATAAGAAAAAAATGAGCAAAAAATAAGAAAAAAATGAGCAAAAAAAGAGGTAATTCATAGCTATTGCTACAATTCAGAACAGAGAATATTTGAAAGTTGTAGATTTACTATGTTCTTCTATGACTTTCTGCTGTCGGCCTATTTCCATTATTAAAAAAGCTCCCAGATGTATAAACTGAATGTCACTAAGGCACAGTATCTCAGGTGCTATAGCACTGAAGAGCTGTGGAATTCCTGAAGAGACAGGCTTTCAACAAAGGAATTGCATTAGGGGAGGAAGCAAGCTATAAAGTCCCGCTTTCCCTTTTGGAAAGGTCATTACAGTGAACTTTCCTCCTTTATGATAGGAAAAGGCAATCAAAAGGAAGATTTCCAGACACTAACACTACAACTCTGTGGCCATCATTAGCTTCCCTAGTCCATCTGGGATTCTAGGGAACTGATGATCCACAAGTACAATATATGTTGTATATACGGTAATGCAATAGCAGTTTCAAGTGTTTTTTTTTTTTGTTTTTTGGTCAGGCAGTTAAACTTTATACCCAGCTAATTCAATTTCACTGCTGTTTTATGGAAAAAAAAATCTGTTCTCGCTGGTAAATCACCAGTTTCACAACACATTTCTTAATACAAGCTCCTTGTTCGGCTGTTTTGCTATATTAAATATCCAGCAATGAATTTCTGGGGTCATAAATCTACAGTGATAAAATTAATACTATTGCTGAAGACAAATAAATATTTTATTGCAGTTTTATGAGCTTTTGTTCCCTCTTCTCTTGCAAGTAGATGTTGTTTAGAGGTACGAAGACTTTCTGCTTCTGTAAAATGTATTAGAAACAATATAGAAATAAGTAGAATTCATATCTACAAAACTGTTGTGCACCTTTAAGTTTGAAAATTCAAGCACATCTCCCCCCAAAAACTTATAAAGAATGTGCCAACAGAAATAAACAGTTGTTATAGTCAAATCAATTTAGATTCTAAAATCTTTTGTATTTCAATTTTGGGCACTAATTCTATTATGTGACACTTCTTTTGCTTGTTTTGTTTTTGGCATTAGCAAAAAAATTGAATTGTAGGAGGAAAGAAAGTATAAAAATTCAAATATTCACCAAAATGTAATTCTTTTTTTTTTTTTTTTTTTTTTTTGGTGATTTTTCTCAGTTTATTGCAACCACATCAGTAGAATTCTATATGTATGCAGACTTCAAAACAGCATGTTATTAAACCCATTTTGAACAACTGAAATCAAGAAGGCACAAATGTTTTGACCTATTTTAAGCAAGTCACAAAGATATTTTTCACTCAATTTCTCAGTTCTCTTATTGTTTTTCCATTTTATTCTTCTGACAATAATTGACTTGCATGCAACCTTTTATCTTTTAAAAAGTTCATGAAGGGCCTTTAAAAGAAGCAGACTAGGCAAAAAAAGAAAAACAAAACAAAACAAAACAAAAAGGAAAGATACCTCAAGGGGAAACTGAAGCACAATTTGGAACAGTGTCACAGAGCTGGGAGGTGCTAAAAATCAAAGTGTGCTGGGACTTTTGGACAGCAACTTGGAATGGAACGACTGGAATGGAATGACTTCTTCCGGGGCTGGAATGGAATGACTTCTTCAGGGACTGCCTTGGGGAATTGTAAGTAGCAATGCATTCATTAAATCACAGCTTCCAATCCAGGTCAA
>NW_007245743.1:94554-97324 GCF_000164805.1 Carlito syrichta
AAGGGTTAGGTGTACAATGATGTTTTCATTCAGGCACCCTGTAGATAAGAAGTGTTTTCCCATCCCCCGACAGATATTTGCTACTGTTAATCCCATCCCCCTCCCCCCCATAGTTTCCCAGTACCATCAGTCATTTTCTCATAGTATTGCATTGGATGTTCAAGGTCCATTATATGAGTGAGAACATGTGATATTCGGATTTTTGTTTTTGTGAGAGGTCACTCAGTATTATAGACTCTAGTTCCATCCAGGTTGCAGCGAAATTCATGATTTTGTTCTTTTTTATGGCTGCGTAGTATTCCATCGTGTATATGTACCACATTTTTTTAAATCCAGTCCTCTTTTGATGGGCAGCATGGTTGTTTCCAGGTTCTTGCTATTGTGAACAATGCTGCGATAAACATACGTGTGCAGGTATCTTTTTTATAGAGTGATTTGTGTTCTTCAGGGTATATTCCCAGTAGGGGGATTGCAGGGTCATATGGAAGGTCAATTTTTAGAGCTTTTAGGAATCGCCACACTGCTTTCCACAGAGGTTGCACTAGTTTACACTCCCACCAACAGTGTAGAAGTGTTCCCTTTTCACCACACCCTCTCCAGCAGCTGTTATTTTTTGAGTTGTTGATAATTGCCATTCTGACTGGAGTTAGGTGGTATCTCAGTGTGGTTTTGATTTGCATCTCCCTGATGATTAGTGAGGTTGAGCATTTCTTCATGTGTTTGTTGGCTGCTCGAATGTCTTCTTTTGTGAAGTGTCTGTTCATGTCTTTTGCCCATTTTATAATGGGGTTGTTTGTTTTCTTCTTTTCAGTACGTTTCAGTTCCTTGTAGATCCAGGATGTTAAGCCTTTGTCAGACCTAGAGTTGGCAAAGACTTTTTCCCAGTCTGTAGGCTGTCTCCCTGCTCTCTTGATGGTTTCTTTGGCTTTGCAGAAGCTTGTCAGTTTAATAAGGTCCCATTTGTCTATCTTCTCTCTTAAGTCCTGTGGGTTTCGGGTTTTGTACAGGAATTGGATGCCAGTTCCGATTTCCATGAGAGTATTTCCTTCCTTTTCTAAGGTTCTTATGGTTTGAGGTTTTACATTTAGGTCTCTGATCCATGTGGAGTTAACCTTTGTGCATGGGGATAGATAGGGGTCCTGTTTCAATCTTCTGCATGTGGTCAGCCAATTTTCCCAGCACCATTTACTGAATAGGTTCTCCTCTCCCCATTGGTAGGTGGTGGGGGCTTTGTCGAAGATGAGTTGGTTGAGAAATTGAGGTTTTGCTTCTGGAATCTCAATTCTGTTCCATTGATCTATATGCCTGTTCCTGTACCAATACCAAGCTGTTTTGATGATTGTAGCTTTATAGTAAAGTTTGAAATCTGGTATTGTGATACCACCTGCTTTGTTTTTTTTTGCTGAAGATTGTTCTGGGTATTCTTGGACGTTTGTGTTTCCATATGAATTCCTGTGTTGTTTTTTCTAGGTCTGAGACGAATGTTGTTGGTAATTTAATGGGTATTGCATTGAATTTGTAGATTGCCTTAGGTAAGATGGACATCTTCACAATGTTGATTCTTCCGATCCATGAGCATGGGATATTTTTCCACTTGTTCGTGTCAGCTTTGATTTCTTTGAGCAGTGTTTTGTAATTTTCATTGTAAAGGTCTTTCACGTCTCTGGTTAGGAAGATGCCAAGGTATTTCATTTTTTTGTGGCTATTGTGAATGGAACTGTGTTTTTTATTTGGGTTTCTGTTTATTATTGGTGTAAAGAAATGCGATTGTCTTTTGTACATTTATTTTGTATCCTGAGATTTTGCCAAAGGCTTTCATCAATGTAAGGAGGCCTTTGACAGAATCTCTTGGATTTTCAAGGTGTAGAATCATACCATTAGAAAAGATGGATAACTTCCTCTTTTCCTATTTGGAAGCCCCTGATTTCCTTCTCTTCTCTGATTACTCTAGCTAGAACTGAAAAGGTGCATGGCAGAATTTCAGTCCTTTTAAATTTGCTTATACTTGATTTGTGTCCAATTATGTGGTCGATCTTAGAATATGTTCCATGTGGTGATGAGTAGAATGTGTATTCTGTGGTCTTTGGATGGAGTGTTCTATAGGTATCAATTAAGTCCATTTGGTCCAGAGTCTCATTGAGGCTCCGGATCTCCTTGCTGATTTTTTGTCCTGATGATCTGTCTAAGGTTGTGAGTGGTGTATTAAAGTCCCCAGTTATTATGGTGTTAGAGTCAATGTCTTTCTTTAGTTTTCCTAGAAGTTGCTTTATGAATGTTGGTGCGCCTATGTTGGGTGCATATATGTTTAGGATAGATATTTCTTGTTGATGGAGTGAACCTTTTATCATTATGTAGTGGCCCTCTGTATCTTTTTTAATTTTTGATAGCTTAAATGGTATTTTGTCTGAAATTAGGATCGCGACTCCTCCTTTCTTTTGTGTTCCATTCGCCTGAAAATTTGTTTCCCATCCTCTTACTTTGAGTCTGTGTATGTCCTTTCTAGTGAGATGGGTCTCTTGAAGGCAGTATATTGTTGCCTGGTGATATTTTATCCATTTTGTCATTCTATGTCTTTTCAGTGGTGCGTTTAGTCCATTCACATTCAGACTAATTATTGAAATGTGAGAGTTCATCCCTATCATGGAGTTCTTATTGAGTTATTGTTCTTCCACTTGGTTTTTTCTTTTTTCTATTTTTTTTGTCTTTCTTTTGCTTTTGGGGTTGGTTCGTGTATATTTTATTCTTTTCCCTGTACTCTTGTGAAGAACGG
>NW_007245744.1:0-17022 GCF_000164805.1 Carlito syrichta
ATACCTTGGCATCTCCCTAACCAGAGACATGAAAGACCTTTACAATGAAAACTACAAAACACTGTTCAAAGAAATCAAAGATGACATAAATAAATAAATGGAACAATCTTCCATGTTCATGAACTGGAAGAATCAACACTGTTAATACGTTCATCCTACCCAAGGCAATCTACATATTTAATGCAATACACATTAAATTATCAGCAGCATTCTTCTCAGACCTGGAAATAACAGTACAGAAATTCATATGGAAACATAAACAACCACGGATAGCCAAAACAATCCTCAGCAAAAACAAACAAACAAACAAAAAACACAGAAGGTATCACACTCCCAGACTTTAAACTTTTATAAAGCTACAATAATCAAAACAGCCTGGTATTTGTACAAGAACAGGCATATAGACCAATGGAAAAGGACAGAGATTCTGGAAGCAAAACCTCAATTTCTCAACCGTCTCATCTTTGACAAAACCTCCACCACCAACCACCAGGGAGAGGAGAACCTATTCAGTAAATGGTGCTGGAAAAACTGGCTGACCACATGCAGAAGATTAAAACAAGATCCTACCTATCACCATACATAAAAATCAACTCGAAATGGATCAAAGACCTAAATGTAAAACCTCAAACTGTAAGAACCTTAGAAAATGCAGGAGACACTCTTATGGAAGTTGGAATTGGCAACGGATTCCTGATCAAAACCCGAGATGCCCAGGGCATAAGAGATAAGATAGACAAGTGGGACCTCATTAAACTGACAAGCTTCTGCAAAGCCAAAGAAGCCATCAAGAGAGCAGGGAGACAGCCCACAGACTGGAGAAAAAATATTTGCCAACTCTTGGTCTGACAAAAGCCTAACATGTAGTAGCTATAAAGAACTCAAACATGCTGAAAAGAAGAAAAACAAACAGCCCCATTACAAAGTGGGCAAAAGATATGAATAGACATTTCTCAAAAGAAGACATACGAGCAGCCAACAGATACATGAAAAAATGCACAACCTCACTAGTCATCAAAGAAATGCAAATTACACTGAGATACCACCTAACTCCAGTCAGGATGGCCATCATCAATAACTCAAAAAATAACAGATATTGGAGAGGATGCGGAGAAAAGGGAACACTTCTACACTGTTGGTGGAGTGTAAATTAGTACAGCCTCTGTGGAAAACAGTGTGGCGACTCCTAAAAGATGTAAAAATTGATCTTCCGTACGATCCTGCAATCCCCCTACTGGGAATATATCCGGAAGAACTGAAATCACTCTATAAAAAGATACCTGCACATGTATGTTTATCACAGCATTCTTCACAGTAGCAAGAACATGGAACCAACCATGCTGCCCATCAAAAGAAGACTGGATAAAAAAATTGTGGTACATATACACAATGGAATATTACGCAGCCATAAGGAAGGAGAAAATCATGAACTTTGCAGCAACGTGGATGGACTTAGCGTCTATAATACTGAGTGATCTTCCAGAGAAACAACGAACTGTGTATGTTCTTTGTTCTCACTCATTTGTATGTATGTTCTCACTCATAACCGGACCTTGCACAACTATTGTAATACTATAAGAAAAGGAATGGCAGTAGCAGGAAACTGCTGGGGGGCGGGGGAGGTGGGATTGGCAGTAGTGGGAATCTGACTGGGGAGGGGGGACACATCTCATCAACAAGGGGACCTGCATAATGAACATTTGTATACCTAACCCTGAATTGTACCCCACATCTTTAAAATCAAATAATTAAAAGGGAGGGGGGGAAAAGATTTGTTACTATTTTCTTCCAACAATGCAAATTAACCAAAGTTTAATGGATACCTGCTATGTGGTAGAGTCTGTAGAAGGGTCTAAAAAAGGCTTAGGATTTACTAGAGATGACAGGCACAGTTATGTCTCAAATAAAAGACTGATGTGACCAGATAGAGTTGAATTTCAAGCAAAGAATGAAGGAAGAATGACTAGCTGTTCAGGGAAGGGAAGATTTAGTTGTTGGGCTCTTTTCAGAAGACCAAAGAGGACATTGAAAGATGGGTAATACAAATGATCAAAGGACTTAAATAGACTTATTTTCAAAGAATATATACATATGGGCAACAAGCACATGAAAGATACTCAGCATCATTAGTCATTAGGGAAATGCAAATCAAACCACAAAACAGATACCCCTTCATATCCACTAGCATGATTATAACGGGGGGGGGGCGGAATAGAAAAAAACAAGTGTTGATGACGATGCAGAAAACTGAAATTCTGATGCATCGCTAGTGGGGATATAAAATGGTGCTGCTGCTGTGGGAAACAGTTTGGCATTTCCTCAAAAACTAAATATAGAATTACTATGTGATCCAAAATTTGACACTTGGCATTTACTCATTAAAATTGTAAACAAGGGCTGAAAGAGATACTTTTAAATCGATGTTCACTGCAGTATTTTTCACAATAGTGAAACGTTATAAACAATTCAAGTGTTCATAAATGAATGAATACACACTATGGTATATTATTCGTCATCAAAAAGAATGACATGCTGATTTATGCAACAACATAATGGACCTTGAAAACATATGCTAAGGACAAAAACCGAACAAAAAAGGACAAATATTTTATGACTCCACTTACATGAAGTATCTAGAATAGGCAAAGATGTTATTTATTAATGGTTATAGAGTTTCTGTTTGAGTTGATGAAATGTTTTGGAACTAGATAGTGGTGATGGTAATACAACATCGTGAATGTGATTAAAGCCACTGAATTGTACGCAAAAACTGGCAAATTTTATCTTATATATACTTTCTGTAATAAAACTTAATTCGAGTTTTGGAGGATAAAAGGACATTAGATAATAACTAAGGACATCTAAAGAAATTATGGACTTTGGTTAATTATAACGTAACAATATTGCTTCATTAATTGTGACAAATGAGCCTACTAATGTTAGATGATGATAATATGAGTAACTGGGTGTCGTGGATATGAAAACTCTTTGTATCATTGCTATAATTTTTCCATAAATTTAAAATTATTGTAAAATAAAGAGTTTATTTTTTTGAAATAATAGTATAATGGAGAAAGGTCTGGAAAACTTAAAGTAAAATAACTTTGTACTGTGCACATCATTTTAAAAAGACCTGTTTTCAAACAATAAAAATGAACATTTCCTCAGGAAAAAAAGAAAGATGGATAAGACTCCAACAAGTAGGAACCAGGGAGGCAGGCCCCTGCGGCAATGTGAAGAGATGCATTTTAGACAGATGGGGTGGCACAGAAGAACCTTGCAGATCATGACCGGAGTCAGCAGGAAGTTGAGGTTTTCATGGTGGCTGTGGCTGGGCTGACCACTGACACAGGCTTTATTTTGTCAAGTTCATGTGGTCAGGGAGGCATGAGGCATTTTACAACACTTGAGGTTGGCAAAGTGCTTTATTGCTGCACAATAGCTACTTAAATTCTCTTTAGCAATGTTATTTTCATGAATCTGTAAGTTTTGCCTCATCTACTTTTTTTTTTTTTTTTTGCGTTGTAATCTCTTTCACCCAGGCTAGAGTACAGTGGCACACTCACGGCCACCCCAGTGTCGACCTGCTGGGCTCTGGCGATCCTTCCTCCTCACCTTCTAAGTAGCTGGAACAACAGGCATGTGCCCCCGTGCCTGGCTAATGTTTCATTTATTGTAGAGACAAGGTCTTGCCAAGTTGCCCAGGCTGGTCTCAAACCCCTGGGCTCAGGCAATCCTCTCGTCTCAGCCTCCCAAAGTGCTGGCATTACAGGCTGAGCCACCGAGCCCAGCCATCTATGTTATTTATTGTTAAAGGAGATAAATAATAAAACTGGAGAATATTAAACTTAAGACAGGTTGTTCTTGAGTCCTATTTTTAATTTTGCTTAATTTCTTATTTTTTGGTTAAGCTCAAAATCATTGCATTAGGACCTTGTGGTAGAATTTTTTCTTCTATTGTTTGTCTCCATTGTAACGAATGAATTAATTGTGCAGTTTTGCTGAATGTCTACCTTCCCTATTATAATATAAACTCCAAGAGAGTAGGAAATGTGTTTGTCTTACTCCCTTCCTAGCCTTAGTACCTTAAATAATCCTCAGCACATACTAGGCGCTCAAAAAATATTTGTTGTTGCTAAATATTTGTAAAAGCAGATCCAGGCTAAATTCAGTCAATCTCTCTTAGTTGCTTAGTCCTATGCATTGCTTGCTATCAATAAGCTGGAAATATTTCTTTTTATTTCAGGGCTATCTAGTGTTCAAAGAAGATAAGATGCCTTCCAAGATAGATGTCTCTAAACTATTAAATTCTCTGCCTATGCTCTTGAAGTGACAAAAAACAACGTGCTTAATTATAATTCATCCTCTGATTGCTTCTCTTCTAACTCGTAAAAATTTTAGAATATTTCTATCTATCCTTATTAATCTTACCAGAAACTTCCACAAATATATTACCTTATTGCTTGACAAGTATGTTATTAAATTTTCTGAAAGTTCTGTGACAATGTTTATATGCCATAGCTTCTGGAACGTAAAAGAAGTCAATTCTAGATGTTCATGGACATGCCAGCACTGATAAATGTTTGTCATCATTCACAACACTCTCACCCTTAATGCTTTTCTGCAATGTCAGAACCTGTACGTTTATTTTTTCTAGCGCCTCACTGCCGCCCTCTTCTGGTGGCACTTATAAGCACTATCATTTTGAACTAGATGTGCATTTTTACTTACCAAAGAAAACAAATGTGGCACTCTACAAAGCAACAACAAAAAAGGTCTAAATAAATTACAAGACGTAGTGATGACCTGGGGAAGTAGAAAAATATTGTGAAACATTAAAATAGTGATGCATATTATTCACCTGGCCAATAACCTTTTTTGAATTTCATTTGGGTAAAAATCCATTAATCTTTTTGAACTTTACCTTAGAAAGAAATTCAGTAATCTACTGGTTCAAATCTATAATGTGTCATGGTAACAAGGATTAAAAACCTTGCAATTATGTGTCTAGAGAGAAGGAGCTCACTAACCAAAGTAAGTTTAAATAACATTGCAGGGCATATTTAAACTGCTTGAGGGAAAACTCTACTAAATTATTAGAGTAATTTAGACTAAATATATGAGAGAAATACTGATAATTCAAAGGATTCTTGCCTATTACATATTCCATAGGTCTTTCACTTGCCAACAATGCGGTGGTTCTGAACATGGACATGACCCAAAGTTCATGTTTTTCTCTTGTCTCGTTCTTTATTCTCAGCACACACCCTACAGTGAAGCTCCCAGCTTCACCTCATAAATATGGTCTATGCTCTCTGTCGGTCTTCTTGCTGTCTGTTCCAGGCTCTCTCCATCTTCAATTTGGCCCACGAGTCTCCGGAATGATCTTCCTGCCACCTGTCTCCTTTTCTACACTTCACCTACTGGGGGATAACTTCTTAGAAAGCCAGAACTGACTGTCGCTTTCCTACTTACATACTCCTACTGGTTGGTTGTCACCTATAGAATGGAACCCAAATTTCTGAACTTGACATGGGGGAAAGGGGTTCAATCTGCCATGCTTAGCACTACCTGCCACTGGCAACTTGCCCTTAATACTCTGGAAGAGTGTTCCCAGAGATTTGTTTACAACTCTGTGGCAGGGTCTGACACCATGATCTGTCAATTACTTAGTTGTCTCCCAGTAGACTGTGACTCCTGGGGTGATCACAGTGTTTTACTCCTTTTTAGTTTCAACAACTAATGCTGTGACTGCACACTGTTGAAACTCAATGCAGATGTGTGAAAGGGCACATGAATGATTGAATGAATGCTTTTCTCCCTATTTTTATCTAGGTAAACCCTCAGTTTTCAAGTCCTAGGTTATAATGCCTTTTCTCTAAAGCCTTTTTTGACTCTAATCTGACAGAATTAATTGCTATCATGGTCTTTTGCTCACATCACAGCTAGTAGTATTAATATATACTCTTGCCTTCCGTGTTAGATCATAAGTGTCAAAAGCCACCTGAGGGACAGAAAATGAGATAGACAACACTGTACTTGTAACCTCACTCTGCTGCTCACTATGTCACCTTCAAGGAGATAAGCTTTTCTGACATGGACGTTGGCTTTCTCATGTCTAAGTGGGGTTAACATCACTTCTCCATAGGACTGATGCAAAGATTAAATAAGAAAATGAAAGTTCATGACACTAGATATAAAATAAATAGGATCTTCACCCTCAAAGGAAGGAAATAAATACTAGACTTTCATAAAATTTTAGTATTTATTCCCTTCCTTTGAGGATGAAGACCCTATTTGTTTTTTATCTAAGTTCCCAGAACTTCAAAAACTATAGAGACTCAGTAAATGTTTGTTGAGTAAATAAATGAATTCCAGCATTGTCATTAGTAAAAAGAATATAACTATGTACTTTAAAAAAGTTTTAAACTAATCAATTGTTTGTTTTTCCTTTCTACTCACTTAGTACATATATAGCATTCTAATAATCTGAAATGTCTCAAAGCAAATTTTTCTAATTTTTATGATTATAGTGTCTAAAGTATACAGAGGTCTTGTGGTTTGAAGCATAATAATTTTCAACCCTCTCAGTTATACTTCTGTTTGTGCAGTTCCTTTATGCAGTCATCATAAAATATGCTTATGAAGAGTTTGAACAACAAAAAGTCATGTTTATTTTGTAGTGGTATACATAAATAATATTAAGTAAGAAAAAGTAAAATATAAAATTATTCATACAGTGTGATAACAACTCTATAAAAAATCATTGAAAACCATTGACATCTTCCCCAAAATAGAAAAATCCATCCTAAGATTTATATAAATTTCAAGGAATCCCAAATAACTACAACCATCTTGGGAACAAAAGTGAGTTGTGAGAATCACAATTTCTGATTTCAAAACTTACTACAAAACTGTAATAATCAAGACAGTGGTCTCATCATAAAGACAGACATATAGACCAATGGAATATAATAAAGAGCCCAGAAATAAACTATCATATATAGGGTAAGTGATTTCTCAACAAGACTGCCAAGACCATCTCATGAGGAAAGGACAATCTTTTCAGCAAATGGTATTGAGAAACCTGCGCATCCATATGCAAAAGAATGGAATTAAACTTTTAACTGACACCATATACAAAGATGAACTCAAAACAGATCAAAGACTTAAATGTAATAGCTAAAACTATAAAACTCTTAGAATACATATGAGGAAAGCTTCATGATATTGGATTTGGCAATGAGTTTTTTGGTTACGACACCATAAGTAAAGACAACAGAAGAAAAATAGATAAACTGTACTACATTAAAATTAAAAACTTCTGGGCGTCAAAGGGCACAACTAACAGTAAAAAAAAACCTATGAATGAGAAAAAATTACAAATCATGTATATGATGAGGAGTAATATCTAGACTATATAAAGAATACCTACACTCAACAACAAACAAAAACACAAGCAACCCAATTAAAAAATGGACAAAGGTCTCAGACATTTCTCCAAAAGAGATATGCAAATGGCTAATAAGTGCATGAAAAAGTCCTTAATGTCACTGATCCTAACAGGAGTGAAAACCCAAACCACAATGATGTACCACCTCTCACCCAAACTGAAATAGAATATTGGGGAGTATGTGGAGAAATTAGAACTCTTAAGTACCATGGGTGGGAATAGAAAATGGTGCCACTGCCATGGAAGATAGTATGACGGTTTCTTGAAAAATTAAAAGCAGGGTTATCATATGCTTCAGTAATTCCATTTCTGAGTATATACCCAAAATAATTGAAAGTGGGAACTTGAAGAGATATTTATATACCCATGCCCATAGCAGCACTACCCATGTTTGTTATTCTTAATAGCCAAAAGTTGGAAGCAACCTACATGCCCATTGACGGATAAACTAATAAACGAATTGGTATATATATATATAAAATGGAATATTACTGAGCCTTGAAAAGGAAGGAAATTCTGACACGTGCTATAACACAGGAACCTCAAAGACATTGTACCAAATGAAGAAAGCCAGTTGCAAAAGGACAAATACTGTATGATACTACCTATATGAAGTATCTAGAATAATCGGATTCATAGACACAGAAAGTAGAATGGTGATTGCCAGAGGCTGGGGGGATGGGGAAATGGGAAATTATTCTTTAATGGGTATAGAGTATCAATTTTGTGAGAATAAAAAGAGTTCTGTGGGTGGATGGTAGTGATGGTAGCACAACAATGTGAATGTACTTAATACCATTGAAATGTACACAAAAATGGCTAATATGGTATATTTTATGTTATCTGTATTTAACTACATTTTAAAATACTGCTGAAAAATAATTAGAAGGAAATATAATAAAATATTGAGTATGTTCCTTTAAGTGGTACTTTTCTATTATTTTCCTCTTTTCATATTTTCTACAATAACTATGAATTGCTATGTCATTAGGGAAAAATAACAATTCAAAAGTTTCATATGAAAACTTACTCAAAGTTTGTGTTCATTAGATTTCCATCCATTTTTTATTTAGAAGTACACTCTAGTTAAGAAAAAGACATTAAACACAGATACATTATTATTTATAATTAAAGGATAGACAGAACAAGGAACAATCTCTTCTCTTTATTTTTTGCATTATGTCAAGCATTGTTGCATGCTTGCTATTTGAAACATTCAGATAAATGAACAGGAATTCTTATGGTCTGAGTAACACTCAGCTACTCCCTGGTGGTACCAATAAATCAAAGGGGCAGGGAAGAAGTAGAACAGAAGGGTAGAGAGAAGTTTATTTCTGAATTTGAATCCAGGGAGCAGAGCTAGACTCGAGGTCTTTATAAGATGGTTCTGCCCACCCTTCAGGCCTCGCAGTTCACTTTTATAGTTCAGAGTTCTCAGTACATATACATTGGCCACGTGACCAGCAGAGCATTGTATAGAACTCAAGTTGCAGCTGCATTTTATATTTAGAGAGTGATATTTAAGGTAAAGGAAGTTTACTAGGCCTAAGACACCATGCATTGCAAAAGTTATACAAACCACAAGATTGCAATAATACAAAAGTTATGCGAATCACAAGACTTACGATTACATTGATACTATATTGTTCAAACCTATGACTTTTAAGAAAGGGAGTAGCCGGCTTGGTGGCTCAGCCTGTAATCCCGCGCCTTTGGGAGGCTGAGGTGAGTGGATTGCCTGAGCCCGCGGGTTCAAGACCCGCCTGGGCAGCGAGACCTCATCTCTACAATAAAATCAAAAAGTCAGCCGGGCGTGGTAGTGCGCACCTGTAATTCCGGCTACTCGGAAGGCTGAGGCGGAAGGATCGCCGGAGCCCAGCAGGTCGAGGCTGCGGTGGCCGGGAGCAGCCACTGCACTCCAGTCTGGGCAACAGAGTGAGACTCCAACTCACCAAAAAGACAAAAAACAAAAAACAGGGAAAGAGGCATTGTGGGAACACTGTAAAAAAAAAAAAAAGAAAGAAAGAAAGAAAGGGAGTAAATAGGGATTTACATCTTTGGGTGAAGTCTGCAGGGAAGTCAAGGATCCCCTGAAGCTACTTACTGGGAGAGCACAGAAGGCAAGGGGACTCTCAGTAAAGTGCTCAGGAATGTGCAGGAGCACTAGAACTCCTACCACACCCTTCTCTAAGGCCTGTGGCAACATGGACGGACATTAGCAGGTCTCTGTATCAGGCCCACCTGCTCCTGAACTGCAAATGAGTGTGGTGAAGTTACAATTGGTATCATCACTGTCCATCATTTTAAATCTACAAGGAAGAGGAACATCACATCAAGGGAGACCAGATCCTGTCTGGAGTGCTCCACTAGAAACAAATGTGTTTTGGTGTCCTCCTCCCTTAAGGAGGGGAGAGGGTTTCAGATTTCTCCTACACTTTTAAAACAGTTCAACCATAAAGGAGGGAAACCTCCACCATCAGAGAGGAAAACTTCCAGTGGTATTAATGTCTGATCATTTTGTTGTGCAGAAAATAAAGGGACTTTGCTGAAATACACTCTCATTAATATCTTTTCTCTTGGCATTCTGAAGGTTTTATTCACTGACTTAAAAATAAAAAGTCTATTTTGGAACCTACCAGAAAAAGGGAATTTATTGGTTATTTATACACAAATTTTATTAAAAGAGTTTGCAATAATAATCACTACTTTATCATAGGTTAAAATGACAATGCATTACTTTTCATAGTAGTTTACACCTTCAACCACCCTGCAGTGCTCTCAAGGGCCAGCTCACTCTCTTACAGTCCTAAACCATCAGACCTGGGTAGGCAGCCTCTTGGTTTTCATTGCCTCTTGCAGACCTTGCTTTCACCTTTCTTTATATACACACAATCTTCTCCTCAACTTTGAAATTCATATCATCATCAGGTTGTGTCACCCACTGTCCCTCATTGTTGCTGTCAACTGCCAGCTCTCAGGGCATTTTAGCTCCCAGATCATTATTGCTCTCTCTTAACCACTTCTGTTCTTGGAGATTCCAACAATCATGTAGTGATTTGTGATTTTCAATTCCTTGAAATCCTTTCTCTCAAAGATGTCTTTGACCCAACCGCAGTCATTCACTTCCCTGCATATACAGCCTAAACTCTCTATCGATACACTGCCACCCATATCCTCCCCCATTGATGTCCCAAATCCAACAATCCTAAAACCCACTGGAATCTCTATAATCTATGACTTCTATCCCCTTTTCATGGCCCTTACTTCTATGAGCCATTTACCTTCCACTCTCTTAGGTGACTATTTCACACTTTCTCTCTCCTCCTGCACCCTGACCTCAGCTATCAAAAGAGGACTTCCATAGACTCTCGCAAAACTATTAATCTGACGGCAGCTGCACCCCATAAACTTACTTCCCATGTACTCTCTGAGATAATCTACCCATGCTCTTATCTAAAACCAAGGACTCTATTTGTGCAATAATTCCACACCCCCCCCTCTATTTGAGGGCAGCATTTGCTGTAGTATTTCTCTCTCCATTTTTTATGTCATCAAGTTTTTGCTCTCTTTTGGCTGGTTCCTATCTGTTTACAAAT
The DNA here is from genome assembly GCF_000164805.1 of Carlito syrichta. Classification (NCBI taxonomy): domain Eukaryota; kingdom Metazoa; phylum Chordata; class Mammalia; order Primates; family Tarsiidae; genus Carlito; species Carlito syrichta. The sequence continues at coordinate 11,050 of NW_007245744.1, forward strand.
ATGCCATTATTTCTTCATCTTAGAAAAGTCTCTTGATCTCACTTTTATCAGCTGTTCTTGTTCCTTTCAGCAAAATTCCTTGAAATAATTGTTTCTACTTGAGCGTCCAACCAGTCTCTTCTCATTCTCTCTTAAGCACACTCTAATCAGACTTTTGACCCATTACTCCATTGGAACTGACCTTATCAAGTCACTGATCAGCCCCACTGATGCCAAATTCAGTGACAAATCTCCTTCCTTATCTTAGCCGACCTACCAACAGCAGGTGATACAGGCCCTCCCTCCTTTGCTGTGTTCCAGGAAACCACACTCTTGGTTTTCCTCTTGTATTACTGACCACTTTGTTTTTGAGGCTGGTTCCTCTTCTTCTCCCAGACCACTTAACCTTGGAGTATGCAAAGGCCCAGTCTCAGTCCTCTTCCCCTCTCCATCTAAATCCATTCCTTGGTGATTTCTTTCAGTTCATGGTTTAAATACCATGTTTGTATTTGTTGACAATCATGAAATTTCTATCTCCAGCCCAAACTTCTCTCTTGAACTTCAGATGCATATTTTCAACTGTTATCTGGATTTCTGCACTTGGGCATCCAATAAGCATCACATTCTCAACTTGTTCACACTGAGTGCTTGACTGGTCTTAGTTAATGACTGCCCATTCCCAGCAGGACAAAATGAAAGGCCATCTCTCAAGGAGATTGGCATTCAGAAGGGGCTGAGTAGGAGCAAATGAGGCAACCTGAAGGGGTATGCCTTGTGGAAGGAACTTGGCCAGGGGAACTGCTTGGTTCCCGCCTGTGGACTTTTACTTTGGGCATGTATAACTATGGCATACACACACTTTCCCTCCTACTACGTCTTGAGGAAATAACTGTGTTGAAACACTGTGGGACTTCTGAAATCTGTTGCATGATAACTAATGCATTTCTTTTCTTTCACTGTGACATCCTTTTTCATAGATAGTAGCTACTGGCTTGCAAATGAGAGGTATTGCCAGCCTATTGAATGCTCCCAGTCTTCTGAGAAGGCCTAAATCAAGAAGTATTTAAATCATTAAAATCTTAAAGATTTTCTTTGTACCCCAGTTGTCTTTGATACATTTTTTAAGAATCTAGATTTTTAAAACATTGTTATTAGAGAATAAAACATTGTCATCATAGAAAATGTGGAGTAAAAGATAAGAAAGAAAATAAGAATTATCTATGGCTCCTGTAAGAAATACGCATTACAAATATGCACTACTACTTTTTATATTATTGTTTCTCTGCATAGTTATAATATTTCTAATGAAGTCTTAAAAAGTATAAGTTTGCAAAACTTAAGTATTCTTGGTCTGTAATTGAGCAGTCTTTTTGCCTCTAGATTAAGATGTCTGGGTGTGTTCAGAAATGATTTAGCAAAACACTGATCTTTGTACATGTTTTAGTGATGCTTATTTTACTCGTGTCTTACAAACTTAGGACTGGTTCTACACAGGTTATGTTCTGTTTTCCTTTCAGCCTTGTCTTAAAGCTAGCCTTCCTCACCACTCTGCCAGCTCCTCACTCCTGCCTGACACAAACAACTGACCTCAATAGCCAGTAAGTGTTAACCTTTATCAAAACCTTCTGGGAAAAGCTCTCTGATATCTAGATGTAGAGCAGGCATGATGTGATTGATAGCCAGATAAAGGAGAGTGGGGTAAGGCCAGTACTTTCTCTGGAGCTATGCACTTCAGGAAGACACTCTGAGGGCAGATAAAGTTGCAGGTACTGAGGAAAGTCTACTCTAGCAGGTGTGTCATTTCAGGCAAAGGAGTTATAAACAGATGACTGACATAGTTCCAGTAAGTGGTGAGATTAAAGGAAGTGTGCAACCTGAGGTAGAGTGATGCAGTCATGCTAACAGCCTAGCATAACAAGGAGGTGGAAGTAGTGATCACTCCCACTAATGGAGCAAATACTACTGCAAGCAGTACCTGATACATACAACTGTAGAATTAAACAATACACTGCACATAAGCTTTGCAGCAGAAAGGCTGGCACATGGAACATCCTCAACAAATATTTATTTACAAATATTGAATGTCCCTTATTGTTACTGTGTGAACTACCATTATTCAGTAGTGGTGAATAGATAGAGAATCATCTAGGGTGGCAGGAGGGGGCTGCTTCCTTGTCTTCTTAGATCTTTAAATGCTGCCTTCACTCTGTGACCTATTCACTTCATGTTGGGTCCCAACCACCATTGCACACTAGGTGACTTGGGTCCTAATCCTGACTCTGTCACAAACCAGCTATGTGTGAACTCATGTAAGTCATCCTTCCCTGCTAGACCTCGGGCTCCTCCTCTTCAAAATTTTGGGGTTTTGTTAAACCCCCTTTAAACTATACAATTCTGTAAGGCTAATTCCACCCTCTGGAAGTTCAGCAGCAAATAACAGGATCAGTGTCAACCTGGTCTGCTAGAATAGGATGGATCTACATAGACTCCACAGGACTTAATTATAGCTAGAGTTTTTTCTACTAAACATTGCTAGCGGGTCTTAATGTATTAACTCACTTAATTCTCATAAAATCTCTAAGGGGTAATTAACATTATTATCCTCTTACTATGGATGAGGACAAAGAGGCCCTTAATGATTAACCTGATCATCATCATAAAGCTAGGAAGAACTGATTCTAACACAGGCAGTCTATTATATTAAAACCATTCTGTACCATAGACTGCCACTCACCCTTGATAAAGATAGCTTAGAACAGATGTTATTTTGAATAGATGGTAAATTCGTCTTTTTCAAATAACCTGATAGCACAAGATAAAAAAACTTGGTTAAGCTATGGACAAGCTGCTTTAAAATGTGAGTCTGTAGATACAGAATATATGGTTTTCATTTTGTGATGCTTTAAATATATTTAAACAGAGCAAGTATTCAGGGTGGGTTGTTTTATTATGCAATATCAAATCAAAGGAGGCATTTGGCATAATCTGAAGGCTCTCAAATGTCATAATCTTCTACTGTCTCTAGTTGAGTAGATATATTACATACTCATGAAAAATTAGATGCAATTCTTCAAGTGTTGAGTTGATGAATTTATGATTTTTTTTACAACTTAACCCTTGGGAGACATTTCCTTTGCAAGCCAGAGAGCTTTAAGTCTCATTTAAGGAAGAGAAATTGGGTAGGAATATTGAATTCCATGAAATTTTTATTTAACAAATCTATATTGGCCACCTGTAGTGTGTCATGCATTGGGCTAGGTACTGGGAACTCAGAGATAACAAGATACAGTGTTGGTCTTCAAAAAGAGCTAGATGTGTACAGAGACAAAGAAGAAACCATCACAATTCACTACAATATGTTCGGGGGTAGAAAAATGATCCGAGTTCTGGGAAATGTCTAACCCACATGACAAAAAGACCACTTGTTTTGGTAGAAAGCAGTAATGTAAGTCAAGTCTTCCCAGGGGAAATGATGCTTGAGGTGAGTCTTGGGGGGAAAAAAAGTAGGGCACAAAGGAAAGAAGTGGTCTTGCAAGGAGGGAAAGCAGTATTGGTGATAAAGAGTATGACATGTTTGGGAAATAATAAATAGCTTGGTATTACCGAAGGTTTGGTTCATCTAGAGTATTAGACAGAGATCAAAGGTTTGGCTGGAGAGGTATGCAGCTGGAAGACTGGGAAGGTTATTAAAAAACGTGCTTGCCGGGCTCAGTGGCTCAACCTGTAATCCTGCGCCTTTGGGAGGCTGAGGTGAGTGGATTGCCTGAGCCCGCGGGTTTGAGACCCGCCTGGGCAGCGAGACCTTATCTCTACAATAAATCAAAAAATCAGCCGGCTGTGGTAGCGCATGCCTGTAATTCCAGTTACTTGGAAGCCAGAGGTGGAAGGATCGCCGGAACCCAGCAAGTCGAGGCGACAGAGTGAGACTCCAGTCTGGGTGACAGAGTGAGACTCCAACTCAAAAAAAAAAATACGTGCTCAGCAATCAGAGAAGAGAAGGCAATTAGGGGTATCAAAATAGGAAAGAGGAAGTTAAGCTATCTCTCTTAGCAGACAACATGATTATATACCTTAAAACCCAAGAAAATCAGTCAAAAACCTTCTTGCACTGACAAAGGACTTTGGCAAAGTCTCAGCATATAAAATAAATGTGCAAATGACAATCGCATTTCTATACACCAATAATAAACAAACAGAAACCCAAATAAAAAGCGCAATTCCATTCACCATAGCCACAAAAAAAATGAAATACCTTGGCATCTTCCTAATCAGAGATGTGAAAGACCTTTACAATGAAAATTACAAAATACTGCTCAAAAAAACCAAAGATGACACAAACAAATGGAAAAATATTCCATGCTCATGGATTGTAAGAATCAACATTGTTAAGATGTCCATTCTACCTAAGATTTAATGCAATACCCATCAAATTACCAACACATTCTTCTCAGACCTAGAAAAAACAATACAGGAATTCATATGGGAAACACAAACGACCAAGAATAGCCAGAACAATCCTCAGGGAAAAAAACAAAGCAAGTGGTATCACATTACTAGACTTCAAACTTTACTATAAAGCAAACAATAATCAAAACAGCTTGGTATTGGTACGGGAACAGGCATATAGACCAATGGAATAGAATTGAGATTCCAGAAGCTAAACCTCAATTTCTCAACCAACTCATCTTCAACAAAGTGTTGGGAGCCAACACCTTGGAGAAAACAAACTATGAAGCATTTGTTTACTAGAAGTGTGCTGGTTGAGAGAAAAGCGCTGGTATACAAGGCAGAAGGCCTCATGGATCCTGTTCAATAAACTTTTTGTTTCTTTGCCTATGTGAGCTCACAAGTGTAATACAGTTTGCTGACTGAATACTTGATATTCAATTAATATATAATTTATATATACAATATATTATGATTTTCATTGGAAGAACTTAAACAGTAAAGATTATTTATAGAAAACCCTTTAAGTTTCGTTTAAGCTTTTAAGTTTTCTTTTCCTAAAAGTTATCTTTAAGTTTCTGAAGGCCAATCTTGAGATTCTTTAACAATACATTAAAACTTTCTGTTTGACTATGCACTGAAACTTTCTGTACCGAAACTCTTTTTATTGTTTTTGCCTCCAACCAAGCTGATTGCTAAGGAACAAGCTACGCCGATACTCCCCTGTTACGGTTTCTGCCCCCAGCCAGGCTGTTCAATAAGTTACTATGGCAATGGGATTTCTTACAAATGGTTATGCACTAGCTTACAAGGAAATAGATTTCAAAAGTAATTAGATTTGTAATTTTATTAAGTTTGAAGAAGGCTAAAAATAAGTTTATAGTTTTATTTTATTTATTTATTATTTATTTATTAACAATAAGAATCACACATTAATGATAGTTATGCATCTATGATAGTTTAGATTAAAGAAAAATTAATAAGATAAATATACATTTATAAGATATAGCATAGTGTTAAAGTTTAATCATTAGACAAAATAAAATTGTTAAATCTAGATGTGGTTAAAAAGACTCATGGGAGTCATTGTAAGGTTTTATAGCTTAAAAGTAGTTAGTTTTGGGTTAAATGTTAAAGAATTACATAGCATTATATTTTGTTAAATCATATAAGGTTAATAGAAAATTCAAGATTTTATATTAGGTAGAAATAATAATAAGCTAATGAAGTATGGATTAATCATTAAAATCATGGAGAGCAGTTTGTGAAACTATTGTAAAAGCTCTGCATTTATCATCTTGATGTAAGCACGTTATGCCTCATGGATTCATGATTGTTGGGGCATACAAATCTCATGATGTATGTTTCTGTAAAAAACATTATGCACTGTGGGACGTGTAAGCCCCCAGTGAATGTTTGTCATATTGCTAGGGGTGATAGAAAATGGTATACGAATGTTTGTCATATTGCTAGGGGTGATAGAAAATGGTATATAAGGTGGAAGGAGTTTGAATAAAATTTGGAACGGTCTTGGCCAGACCTGACCCA
>NW_007245744.1:17334-39250 GCF_000164805.1 Carlito syrichta
TGGGAAAAAGTATTTGCCAACTCCATGTCTGACAAAGGCCTAACATCAAGGATCTACAAGAAACTCAAATGTGCTGAAAAGAAAAAAACAAACAGCCCCATTACAGAGTGGGCAAAATATATGAACAGACATTTCTCAAAAGAAGACATACAAGCAGCCAACAGATACATGAAAAAATGTTCAGCTTCACTAGTCATCAGGAAGATGCAAATTAAAACTACATTGAGATACCACCTAATCCCAGTCAGAATGACCATCATCAATAACTCAAAAAATAACAGATGCTGGAGAGGATGTGGCGAAAAGGGAACACTTCTACACAGTTGGTGGGGGTGTAAGCCCATACAGCCTCTGTGGAAAACAGTGTGGTGATTCCTAAAAGTTCTAAAAATTGACTTTCCATGGAGCAGAATCTGACCCTGCAATTCCCTTACTGGGATTATACCCAGAAGAACTCAGATCACTCTATAAAAAAGATACCTGCACACATATGTTTATTGCAGCATTGTTCACAATAGCAAGAACATGGACCCAACCTTGCTGCCCAACAAAAGAGGACTGGATAAAAAAAATATGGTACATATACACAATGGAATATTATGCAGCCATAAAGAAGAACAAAATCATGAACTTTGCAGCGACCTGGATGGAATGAGAGTTTATAATACTGAGTGATCTCTCACAGAAACAAAGATCTGAGTATCACATGTTCTCATTCATAAGTGGACCTTGAACAACTACCGCAATATAACAACAAAAGGATTGACAGTAGCTTGAAACTGCAGGTGGGGTGGAACAGGGAGGGAGGGGAGAGGGGTGGTGGGATTGACAGTAGTTGAAATCTGCCGGGGGGGCACACCTCATCAACAATGGTACCTGCACAATGAATATTTGTATACCTAACCCCAGATTGTACCCCACGATTAAAAAAATAAATTAAAAAAAATAAATAAAATAAAATACGTGCTCAGAAAATGAGGCCTCTGAACAGCATGATCTGTTGTGACTGCCCCACATGTAGACTAAAGGCCAAGGAGGTCAGACTATGTGTGGAATGCTGAGGGCCTGATCTGAGTGAGAATAGACAGATATGGGTAGATTTAAAAGGTATTTAGAGAATGGACTCACTGTGACTTCAAAACGGATTACAGATTGCTGGTAAGTAAATAAGACGTTTAGGGTGACTCCCAAGTTTTTGGCTTAAGCAACTAGGTGGGTTTTAGTGCCAGACATCAATATGAAAAATAGTGTTGGAGGCAGTAAATGATGAGTCCAGTTTTGAAAGGGTTAAGTGTTAGGTGGCTGAGGAATTCAGAGCAGAAACACTGAGTAGACATTTGGGTGTGAGACTAGAACTCAGGGAGAGGGATGACAGGGCCTTCAGTACATTTGTGTAGGTGTACTTGCTGGCATTCACCCAAGGGGAACACACGGCATGAGAGAAGGGGTCAGAGAGCAGAATCTGACATGTATGAAGTGAGCAGAGAAAGAGACTATAAAAGCAAAAGCAGCTGGAGGTGTTGGAAGAAAATTGGAAATGCAAGGTGGCAAAGGAGAAAATTTGGAGAAAAAGAGATAGCAGTTTCAAAAATGTGTTAAAATTGGAGAGAGAGACAGATAGACATACACACACACACACACACAGAGAGAGAGAGAGAAGTTTAAAAAGCAGCCTTTGGATAGAGGCAGTGGCTCACAACTGTAATTCCAGTACATTGGGAAGCTGGGAAGCCAAGGCAAGAGGATTGCTTGAGTCCAAGAGTTTGAGATCAGCTTAGGCAATATAGTGAGATTACATTTCTACAAAGAATTAAAAAAAATAAAAACATTTAACCTGGGATGGTGGCTCACACCCGTAGTCCCAGCTCTTTGGGAGGCTGAAGTGGAAGGATTGCCTGAGCCCACTGTACTCCAGTCTGAGTGACAGAGTGAGATCCTGACTCAAGTAAATAAATAAATAAATAGCCTTCAGTAAAAAAATAAAATAAAAAAACCTTTGATTTGGCTCCTGGGAAGTCTCTGGTATATGAATGTAATTAGTTCAAGCACAGGGCAGACACCAGATTGAAGGAGAAATAGAAAGCAAAGATGGAGAAATGGAGCCAAGAAGCAGAGACTGTTCTGTGGAGGAACGTGACTGAGGCACAGGAGAGAGGAGGGAAACAGCCCATGTGGGATGCGGCTGTGGGGAGACATTTGTTTGTTTGTTGGTCTTAGGATGTAGGGGCCTGAGAATGCAGGGTTCTTCCGAAAGAGGAAAAAGAAGATGGGAACAGATTCCAGGAATAAGGATTGGTTAGCTTTGCTTAGGAAAGACAAGACAACTTTTTTACTGAGATAGACAGGAAAGAAGCAGAGATACCTTGGATGCAGTGAGGTTCTTGAACAGAGGGCAGTGGGGGTGGTAGAAGGGGGAGCGAGGCAGTTAATAGACTTCCCTGCTTTCCTGCTGAGAACAAAAAGTAGGGTGGTGGAACCAGAGCCTGAGAAGAATGATGAACTTTGGGAAGAGTTCCTGAGAGGGGTGGCCCAGGAAACTGACCATCAACATGTAGAAGAATCTCCAGGTGGCTGAGGGCCCAGCTGAGAGTGTGATAAAAAATTGTAGTGGCATCAGATGTGTGAGGCTTTCTCCAAAAGCACTTAGGAGTCTAGATGTGAAGGCAGAGAGGGCAGTGGTTGGATAAATCCAAAGCTGGGGTTTTGCTGGATAGGATGGGCAGAAAATCAAGGGAAAATAGTAAAAATGTAGTATTAATAGAAATAGTAGAGCCTGGCGCAGTGGCTCACACCTGTAATCCCAGTACTTTGCGGGGCAGAAGCAAGAGGATTGCCCGAGTCCAGGGATTTGACATCATTCTGGGCAACTTGGTGAGACCTCATCTCTACAATTAAAAAGAAAAATAGCTGGGCATGGTGGCCTGTGCCTGTGCTTCCAGCTACTTGGAAGGATCATCTGAGCCCAGCAGGTCGAGGCTGCGGTGGTCATGAGTATGTCACTGCACTCTAGCCTGGGCAATAGAATGAGACTCCTACTCCAAAAAAAAAAAAACAAAACAGCCTGTAATCCCGCGCCTTTGGGAGGCTGAGGTGAGTGGATTGCCTGAGCCCGCGGGTTCAACGCCCGCCTGGGCAGCGAGACCTCATTTCTACAATAAATCAAAAAATCAGCTGGGCGTGGTAGCACATGCCTGTAGTTCCGGCTACTTGGAAGGCTGAGGCTGAAGGATCGCCGGAGCCCAGTGGGTCAAGGCTGCGGTGGCCGGCAGCGGCCGCTGCACTCCAGTCTGGGCGACAGAGTGAGATTCCAACTCAAAAAAAAAAAAAAAAAGATAGAAATAGTAGTAAAAAAGTAGTAGTGGTAGGTAACATTAACTACCATTTATTAAGCATGTATAATTGTGCCAGTGATTGTGCTTCAGGACTAGGGGCCTGTGGGAATAGGGAAGCGATGGATCTCAGGAGAGATGACTGGGAGAGATGTGGCTGAGGGGACTTGCACTGGAGGTCTTGACAAATGAGATAACAAGAGGAGAGATGAAGCGAACTAGAGGGTTTTCGAGAATGGTGGAACCAAAGAATAAAATTTGAGAGCCAGACCACATCTCGGTGATTGGAAACTTCAAAATATGAATCTGGGAGTAAATGGTGAGAGGATGAGAAGGCTATTGGAGTCAGAGAGGCCAAGGAGTGATGGTCACAGTTTCCACAAAGACCCTGGAAATGAATGATGGTAGCATTTAGAGTGAGAATGCATCTACAAGTTGATAGCTCACTCATACTTTAAAATTTGACACATATCAGATGACCCAGAGCATTTTTTCACCCTCAGGCCTCTAGTACATGATGAACTTTTTGGTGAGAACATTTGCTTGGGGATAAGGTGACAAGAGGACACTTTACTGTGTAGAAGTATATTCAAGGAATGCGCCCCAGAAGACTCCAAGGAGAGCTAGAAAGATGAGGTGCTTAACCTGATCTGCATAAAGAAGCTGGAGCCTGGAAGGCATGGAATTAATAGAATGAACATGGTAAGGGTGTTTTTGAAGGCTGCTGAGCTGCCCTGGCAAGCAATGCCTTCAGAAGCCCAGATCCACCTTCTCGTCCCTTTAGAGAAGAGGGAAGATTTGGGCTAGCAGGGAATCTAGGCTCAAAGGAACATTTTAAAATGTTTCTTATTAAGTAATCTGCAACTTTCAGAAGTGTATGTCAAACCTGATTCATTAATATCTCAAAGAGATGTTATCACTTAGAGTTTATTGTCTTTCACAATAATTATTTGGAGTATGATTCAGGGAAGAAGATTTCTGGCTAGGGATATAGTTGTCTTGGAAAATGGTGACCAGAAGTGTTCAAACTTTAAGCAGAGATCAAGTTATTGTGAAGGAGTGAGGGACTGAAAGGAAACATGGCGAAGTCTTAATTTTTTTAAATAGAAAAGAACAATAACTGAATAGACAAGGTTTTTGTTGGCAATTTTACAGATTTTTTGGTTGTATATTATGCACTGATAGAGAATGTACCCCAGTAACCAGATGTGCTGGGGTTAAGATTCTAAGACGGCCAGGTGTGATGGCTCAAGCCTGTAATCCCAGCCCTTTGGGAGGCCAAGGCAAGAGGATTGCCTGAGCTCAGGGATTCGAGACCAGCCTGGGAAACTTGGTGAGACCTCGTCTCTACAATAAATAAAAAAATAAACCAGATGTGGTAGCGTGTGCCTGTAGTTCCAGCTACTTGGAAGGCTGAGGAAGGATCACCTGAGCCCAGCAGGTCAAGGCTGCAGTGACTGTGAGTGTGCCACTGCACTCCAGTCTGGGCAACAGAGTGAGACTCTAACTCAAAAAGAAAAAATAAGAAAGAAAGATTCTAAGCAGTGCTGGGCAAGCCAATGACACAAAGACATGACAAAATTGTATATAATATATACAGATATACGTAAATGAATCCAAGATGTGGGAATCCATAAGAATGAGAAACAAGACATGTTTCCACATGTCAGGTCAAGTTTCCATGCCCTCTTCCCTGCCTTTTTTCTTAACTTCAAACCGAAAGAATAAGTAGACTGCAGTAAAAACTACAGTTGACACAGACACAATCAACACAAGAACAACCAGTGTAGTGTTTCAATTTGTATTTCCTTCTCTGCTCTGACTCTTCTGTACCTGTTCATTCCTAGCAAACAGAAAGAAGAAGACTCAGCCCCTTCTTCTTTCACAAAGTTAGTTATTTGTATGCCAAATGAAAAAGAAGAAGACTGGATCTTCTTTTTTTTATCTTCCAAGACTGAATACTACATAGCAACATAGTTTTCTTTACTACATAGCAACATAGTTTCTTTCATTTAACACATTAATTTTTTTTCTCAAAAAGTAACATATGTATATTACATAATAATATAAAAATCTAATATAAGAATATCATATTACATAGAAAGAAGAGAGAAAAAATAAACAATCTACCACTCTAAAACAACAACCACCTTTAGAATATTTGTGAATTTATATTCATACCATTTTATGTACATATTAAATCATTGTAAGCCTAGTAGTTAACAATTCTGAATCTGTTTTTCACTAAGCATTTCCTATGCTGGTACTATTAATATTTCGTCTCATCATGTTTTATGTGTATAGAGTAATTTGTTTAAGGTTCCCCATTTATTAGAATGTTTGTAAATATTTGTTATAAATAACTCTATGATGAACATCTTTGTGATTTTTTTCCCCATATTTAGAAGTATTTCCTCCCTTGGATGGATTCCCAGAAATGAAATGACCGCATATGGCCATTGGCACATTAATCTTTAACATGTTATAAAGAATCCATTAATCTTTAACTTTGATGATGTGCAGGTTCCCATTTCCCAGTTCAGAGATAATGTGTGTCTCAGTAAAACAAGCAGAATGAAGCTATAGTGCTCGTTCAGAAAATTCACTCTTTCTCTTGTTATTTGAAAAATATTTGGCTATCTTTTGCATTCCTTCAATTGTATGATAATTTAATGGAAATATGAAACCCTACAGCTCTGATAAGGCATTTCTTTATTCGTCAAATATTTTGAACACCTATAAGTAGGAAATTCAACAGACTGTATTATCAATTGAGCTCTGTAATCCAGGACCACACTGCACTGGCTCAGTAAACATCCACTTCTCAAATGTGTTAGTGTAGCATATCTAAAACTGCAGTCATTTACATGCCACCTTTACCATTTTTTTCATATCTGCATAGTAAATTGGCTCAGTTCTTTTAACTTAGCATTTTCCTAAGCAATAATTGTCATGAAATCATAGGTTTTATTATTTATAAGCAATTATGTTTAGATTCATATTAAATTAGCAAATAATTAAAAGTTTTAATTAATCCCCTATTGGACACATGCCACATTAAATCAGTAGTATGTCTTCACCATGAGATGTACTCTAAGCTCAACCACATCTTCAGCCACAAACCAAGCATAAACAAATTCCATAAGATTGAAATACTGCCATGCACCTTCTCAGACAATAGTGGAATAAATATGCATATCAACACCAACAGAGTACCCCCAAAACCCACAGAGACATGGAAACTAAACAGCATGATGCTAAACAACTCTTGAATCAACATGGAAATAAAAACAGAGATTAAAAGATACATGTAAACAAATAAAAACGAAGAAACATTTTACCAAAATTTCTGGGATGCATGAAAACAGTAAAAAGAGAGGAATTCATATCTCTACAAGCACACATGAAGAAAATGGCAAGATCACAAGTTAACAGCCCAACAAATCACCTAAGGAAGTTGGAAAAGCAGACCACCAAAACCCTAACTTCAGCAGAAGAATCCATGTCACCAAAATAAAAGCCCAAATTTGGGACATAGAAGACAAAAAGACAATACAACATGTCAGCAAATAAAATGCTGGTTCTTTGAAAGGATAAACAAGATTGATGGTCCCCGAGCTATAGTGACCAAGAAAAAGAGATAAAAAGCCCAAATAAACACAATTAGAAATGCAAAAGATCAAGTCACAACTGACCACAAAGAAATGCAAAAGACTATCGGAGACTACTATGCACGCTTCTATAGAAACAAACTTGAAAACTGAAAGGAACTGGAGGACTTTCTGACATCAAACAACCTCCCCAGGTTGAAACAAGAAGAAATTGAGACCATAAATAGACCAATAGCAATCCAGGAAATTAGCTATATTATAAGAAAACTATCTACAAAAACCCCAAAAAGACCTGGACCAGATGGCTTTCCAGCAGAATTCTACAAAACATACAAGGAAGAATCAATACCGAGCCTACTGAAAGTATTCTAGGCAATTGAGAATGGTGGAGCTCCCCCAAATCATTTTATGAAGCTATCATCACATTGATACCCAAACCAGGTAAAGATCCAACAAAGAAAGAGAACTACAGGCCAATATCTTTGATAAACATAGATGCTAAAATTCTCAACAAGATCCTAGCAAACTGGATTCAACAACACATCTCAAAAATCATCCACTATGACCAAGTAGGCTTCATCCCCGGGATGCAGGGCTGGTTCAACATTTGCAAGACCATAAACGTAATTAAATACATCAATAGATGTAAAAACAAAAACCACATGATTTTTTTTTTTTTTTTTGATTTGGAGTCTCACTCTGTCGTCCAGACTGGAGTGCAGTGGCCGCTCCCGGCCACCGCAACCTCGACCTGCTGGGCTCTGGTGATCCTTCCGCCTCAGCCTTCCAAGTAGCCGGAATTACAGGTGCATGCTACCACGCCCAGCTAATTTTTTGATTTATTGTAGAGATGAGGTCTTGCTGCCCAGGCGGGTCTCGAACCCGCGGGCTCAGGCAATCCACTCACCTCAGCCTCCCAAAGGCGCGGGATTACAGGCTGAGCCACCGAGCCCGGCTAAAACCACATGATTATATCATTAGATGCGGAAAAAGCTTTTGATACAATCCAGCACCCCTTCCTGATAAAACCCTTGAACATCTAGGCATATGTGGAACATATCTCAAAATAGTAAGATCCGTCTATGAGAAACCCATAACCAGCATACCGCTAAACAGACAGAAAGTGGAACCATTTCCCCTGAAAACTGGAACAAGACAAAGATGCCCTCTCTCATCCCTCCTGTTCAATATAGTTTTGGAACTCCTAGCTAGAGCAATCAGACAAGAGAAGGAGATTAGGGGTGTCCAAATAGGAAAAGAGGAAGTCAGGTTACTTCTCTTTGCAGATGACATGATTCTATACCTCGAAAACCCAAGAAAATCTGTCAAAAACCTCCCTGCACTGATAAAGGACTTTGGCAAAGTGTCAGGGTATAAAATCGTTGTGCAATTCTATACACATTTGTATAGTTGCATTTCTATACCAACAATAAACAAACAGAAGCCCAAATAAAAAGCATAATCCCAATTCACTCACACACAAAAAATGAAATACCTGGCATCTTCCTAACCAGAGACGTGAAAGACCTTTACAATGAAAACTACAAAACACTGCTCAAAGAAATCAAAGCTGACACAAACAAATGGAAAAATATTCCATGCTCATGGACTGGAGGAATCAATATTGTTAAGATGTCTATTCTACCCAAGGCAACCTACAGATTTAATGCAATACTCATTAAATTACCAGCAGTATTCTTCTCAGATCTGGAAATGACAATACAGGAATTCATATGGAAACATAAATGTACCACGAATAGCCAAAACAGTCATCAGCAAAACAAACAAACAAACAACAAAACAAAGTAGGAGGTTTCATACTCCCAGACTTTAAACTTTATTATAAAGCTACAGTGATCAAAACAGCCTGGTAATGGACAAGAACAGACATATATAGAACAATGGCACAGGATAGAGATTCCAGAAGCAAAACCTCAATTTCTCAACCAACTCATCTTCGACAAAGCCTCCGTCACCAACCACAGGGGAGAGGAGAACCTATTCAGTAAATGGTGCTGGGAAAACTGGCTGACCACATAGAGAAGATTAAAACAAGAATCCTACCTATCACCATATACAAAAATCAACTCTAAATGGATCAAAGTCCTAAACATAAAACCTCAAACTATAAGACCTTTAGAAAATGCAGGACACTCTTATGGAAATTGGAACTGGCAATCAATTCCTCATCAAAACCCTAAGTCCTCAGGCCATAAGAGATAAGATAGACAAGTGGGATCTCAACAAACTGACAAGCATCTGCAAAACCAAAGAAACCATCAACAGAGCGAGGAGAGCCCACAGACTAGGAAAAAATATTTGACAACTGTATGTCTGACAAAGGCCTAATATCTAGGGTCTACAAGGAACTGAAATGTGGCGATAAGAAAAAAGCAAACAGCCCCATTACAAAATGGACAAAAGATATGAATAGACACTTCTCAAAACAAGACATGTGAGCAGCCAACAGACACATGAAAAAATGCTCAACCTCAATCAAAGAAATGCTAATTAAAACTACACTGAATATCACCCAACTCTAGTCAGGATGGCCATCATCAATAACTCAGAAAACAACAGATGCTGGAGAGAATGCAGGGAAAAGGGAACACTTCTACACTGTTGGTGGGAGTGTAAACTAATACAACCTCTGTGGAAAACAGTGTGGCGATTCCCAAAAGATCTAAAAATTGACCTTCCATACGACTCTGCAATACCCCCACTGGGACTAAACCCAGAGGATATCAAATCACTCTATGGAAAAGATACCTGCACACATATTTATTGCAGCATTGTTCACAATAGCAAAAACATGGAACCAACCATGCTGCCTATCAAAAGAGGACTGAATAAAAAAATGTAGTACATATACACAATGGAATATTACACAGCCATAAAGAAGGACAAACCTATGAACTTCACAGCAACTTGGATGGACTTAGAATCTATAATACTGAGTGATCTATCACAGAAACAAAAAACTGAGTATCACACGTTCTCACTCATAAGCAGACCTTGAACAATTTTTATCGTAATAACTTAAGAAAAAACTTGGCAGTAGTATTGGGACTCTGTGGGAAGGGAGTGCGCAGGGGTGGGGTGGGGGGTGGACACACCTCATCAACAAGAGTACCTGCACAATGAGCATTTGTATACCTAACCCTGAATTGTACCCCATGTCGTCAAGATAAAAAATAAAATAAAATAAAATCAATAGTATGTAAACTATATTTAGGGGATATTTTATTTATGTATATCTGATATTTAAGTGATAATCATTCTTTTCTTATCTTCAGACATAAAAGAATGATGGCACCAGATAAAATTCTTACTTTTAAATTTATCTATCCCACAGAACTCTGTAAATAAAGCAAATTACAATGTCCTGCAAGAATAGATGTCACTGTCAATAACAAGAAACAAAAACTTTTCCATATAAAGAGGCAACAAATACAATATAGTAACAAAAATTTGGACTGTGTTTACAGCAAAAGTTTGAATGCACATTCTTACAAGAGTTCTTCATCCCATAGGTGTTTAAAATTTCAAGAAAGAAAACCATTTACAACGAACATTTTATGTCAAAAGCTATCATTCTCTGCCTTATGTTCAGGGGAAAGAGATCAGTTAAATTTGTTGAAATAGGAGGAGCTACGGAATATCAGAAATATCTTGAAACACACACAATTAATCTTTTGTTTGTTTGTTTTTTGAGTTGGAGTCTCACTTTGTCTCCCAGGCTGGAGTGCACTGGCACACTCACGACCACCGCAGCCTCAACCTACTGGGCTCAGGTGATTCTTCTGCCTCAGCCTTCCAAGTAGCTGGAACCACAGGCATATGCCACTATACCCAGCAAATTTTTTTGATTCATTGTAGAGACAAGGTCTGGACATGTTGCTCAAGCTGGTCTCAAACCCCTGAGCTCAGGCAATCCTCTCGTCTCCACCTCCCAAACTGCTGGGATTACAGACTTGAGCCACCAATGCTCTGGATAGTTCAATCACATTTGAGTTCAGGGAAGAAAGGAGACACAAAGCTCCTACAGAGTCTTGCACAGTAACAGTGAATACATGTAAAGAATTTAAAGTGATCTTAATGATGAACTATCAGCCAGCCAACAGTGGATACTATTTCTTATAAGGGTATTAGGCACTAAATTAAAAAAAAAAAAAAAAGGCAAAGAGGGAGATAGAAGAGACTATTACAAACAAAGATACTGTTATATCGTGGCATAAAGTCCTCTCCTATCTGTCTCAGTCTCTGTTTGTACCCTCATCCACCTGCAAATTCCAAACAATTTTAAAGGTTTTAATTTGTGACTTTCCAAAGCCCTAATTTCAAATGTTAAAATTTCTCAGTAAAAGAATTCTTCTAAATAGACACAAAAGGGATTTAAGTTTTCTACATACTTTCTCTCTAAATAATGCTTCTCCACACCCAGAATTCCTGTCAGTTCTTCCCACCTGTGATGAGTAATTTAAGTGGCTACTCTGTTTCCTGGCAAAATTATCAAAGCCATCATAAAAGTGGTAGTTTCTATTAGCACTACCTATGTATTCCAGTCAAAAGTCCTAGAGTTAACTTGTCAAATAAATAATCCCAGCAGTCCTTTAATACTTTAATCAAACATCTTGATTCAGTCACAAATAAGACCAGAAGCTCAGTGATGAAAGAACCTTGTTATTAAAACTTTATAAAAAACTAGTTTGTTTTCTACTCTTCGTAAAAACTAACATTTACTATTGTAGGTAGCATTTCCCTCCTCTTTCCCTTCCCGCCCCCACCCCATTACTCTTTTTCCTCTTCCTGGAGAGTTTCTAGAAGTGTAAATGCTCTCAGAAATCTAAAGTTAATTAAATGCAGTCAAGATCAGGAGATGGAAATAAGGTCAACTTTTATACCGTAATCTACATTTTAAGAAAATACTTCCTCATACATGATGTCATCTACTGTCCTTTGTCATTTAAAGGTTGATACTCACTTTTATCTTGAAGAAGAGGAAAAAATACTTTAAGACCAGCAAATCTAATCTGAAAAAAGTTAATTCTGGTACAGTATACTATTTCTCATAAACAGCCTCGGTTTCAGGAAGTAGGAATTAAAAAAAAAAAAAAAAATCCTGTCGCTGTCTCAGAATATGGTTGTGTAATTCAATTCCGGGACTTTGCACTGTAAGACACACCCCTTTAGGAACTGCCTCGGTGAAAAGTATTCTGGAACCTGTATTACCACAGAAAATTTTCTCCTCCTAATGAAAATGCAAAAAAACTTCTTATTTGGTCTAAGTCAGACCGGAAAGTCCCCTCAGAGCCAAGAAACGAGAATGACAGTAAGAAACAATGAACATGATATTGTTTTGATTTATTATCAAAAGACAAAGTCATATTAAGGCTCCATTCTGTGCACTATCATAGAATTAGAGTGCAGAAATGAGCTTGTTGTCACAGAGGGACATTTATTATCAGGTTTATTTGAAGTGAAAAATGAAATTAGAACTTTTCTGATAAAAAGTCTATGTTGACTGGTTTGACAGTGAGGACTGTCTAATGGGTTACATTGTCCTTCAATTGAACAACTGAAATCTGCAGCTCCAAATTTTGACCCAAAATAACAAAAGTACATGAAAAGATTAAAAAAAAATTTTTTTTTGAGTCAGAATCTCACTCTGTTGCCCAGGCTGGAGTGTAGTGGCACACTCACGGCAACCGCAGCCTCAACCTGCTGGACTCAAGCGACCTTTCCACCTCAGTCTTCCAAGTAGCTATAACTACAGGTGCACATCACCAGGCCCGATTACTCTTCAATTTTGAGGTCATTGTAGAGACGAGGTCTTACCAAGTTGCCTAGGCTGGTCTTGAAACCCTGGGTTCCAGCAATACTTTTGCCTCTGCCTCCCAAATTCCTGGAATTATAGGCATGAGCCACTGCACCTGGCTTAAAGTATAAAAGTATATTTTTATTGGAAAAATGATTGATGTCAACAATAATTTAATTTCCTCAATTCTTTCTGAGCCTGCTGGATTAAAGAAGTTTCTTCTAGAGAGAAGGAGTAACAGGTTTCATTGATACATTTTGGCAAAATCTCTGGTATACTGAGAAAAAGTTGTTCCTATCTGATCCAGTCTGTTTGTACCCTCACTCACCTGCAAATCCCAAATAATTCTAAAGACTTTAATCTGTGGCTTTCCATAAATTAAGAATGACTCTAATAACTGGGTAATAAATCCTTTGGCATCTGATGGCTTCCAAAAAAACAGAAGGAAATAATCAAGTAGTCAGTTGCTAGATCACTTAAAACTTGTTTAGATTATAGACCACTATGTATTTCTTAATATATGACCTTAGGAGAAGTGCAAATAATCAAATGGCATTACTGTAACAAAGTTTTTTCTATCTCTATTTATGTAAACAGTTTCTCTCATCTTCTATGTATGTACTTTTGTAGAATACTGTTTTATTCTAGCTATTCATCCATGAACCAATTTTTTTTTTTGAGTTGGAGTCTCACTCTGTCGCCCAGACTGGAGTGCAGTGGCCGCTCCCGGCCACCGCAGCCTCGACCTGCTGGGCTCCGGCGATCCTTCCGCCTCAGCCTTCCAAGTAGCCGGAATTACAGGCATGCGCTACCACGCCCGGCTGATTTTTTGATTTATTGTAGAGATGAGGTCTCGCTGCCCAGGCGGGTCTCGAACCCTCGGGCTCAGGCAATCCACGCATCTCAGCCTCCCAAAGGCGTGGGATTACAGGCTGAGCCACCGAGCCCGGCTCATGAACCAATTTTTAAACCCACAAATCTTACTGAGAAATGCATTTTAAATAAATGTTATTGTTTAATAGTCATCAAAATATATTGTTTTGTTTTTGCCTTTTCAATCAGTTATGAATTAATGTTGTAAAATACAATTCAATCTTTAAGAAAGTTTAATATGGTTGGACGTAGTGGCTCATGACTGTAATCCTAGCACTTTGGGAGGCTGAGGCAAGAGGATTGCCTGAGCCCACAGGTTCGAGACCTGCCTGGGCAACATGGTGAGACTGCGTCTCTACAATAAATTTTTTAAAAAAGAAAGTTTAATACTTAGAGTCTATGGTTACAGGAAATAAAAGTGTTTACCTTCAAGATATATATGTTTTTGTTGTAGAGAAATATCATAAAATGTTCAAGCATATAAAATGTTTTATATTAGAATAAAATTCCACGGAGGAAATGGAGTGAAAAAAGAAGTTTAAGGAGATACAGGATAATATAAAATTCCCAATTGGTCAAGAAAAATTTGTACATGTGTTTTGTTTTGTTTTTTGAGTTGGAGTCTCACTCTGCCGCCCAGACTGGAGTGCAGTGGCCGTTCCCGGCCACCGCAGCCTCACCTGCTGGGCTCCGGCGATCCTTCCGCCTCAGCCTTCCGAGTAGCCGGAATTACAGGCATGTGCTACCATGCCCGGCTGATTTTTTGATTTATTGTAGAGATGAGGTCTCGCTGTCCAGGCGGGTCTCGAACCCGCGGGCTCAGGCAATCCACTCACCTCAGCCTCCCAAAGGCGCGGGATTACAGGCTGAGCCACCGAGCCTGGTTCTGTACATGTGTTTTTAAATGAATAATAGGGAAAATCAAATAACGAGGGTGTAAAATTTTTGTTGGGTACATTTAAAAGAGAAATATAAGAGTTTTGTTTATTAAACATCATTTTAGACCCTTTGCAACTCTTTAAATTTATAATAAAAGATGAATATTAACTTAAAATATGTGAGGAAGTCATTGTTTTTGCAAAATTATATTTGGGGAGTAGGTGAGCAAAAATATTAGAAATTCTATGTTTTTAAAGGAAAGGACTGAACATTCTAGAACTGAAAAGAGGGCACTGGGCACTTGGGAATGGAGAGAGATGAAAGGGTACCGATAAAAGAGGAAGGACCCTGTAAGGAGACCTTTATCTTCCTTAGAGTTTGAACAATAGCCAAGTCTGTCATTAATAGTAAGATCCCCAGAGTCATGTAAACACAGTCAGAATGTCTCACTTATAATCACAATGTTGAGTTTTGGAACTATTTCAAAGATAAAGATTCCTTGAGATGGAAACTTAATTACAAATCTCAACTACCGTAAGTGCTCAAGATATACATCTATTTAAGAAGTACATTATGACACACAGAAAAACTGGTTGCAGCATCATATTCATTTTGATTTTCTAGGTTTTATAATCTTGAATGTAAAATGCTGACATGAGCTGATATCATTCATTCACCTAAATAACATGTTTAGAGAATGTGTTTTGTGCCAAGTGCTACACTGGTGCTATGGATTTAGGCAGAGCACAAAAGCAACACCCTTAAGGCAATCACAGTGATAGAGGGATTGGTGAAGATGTGCCTAAAAATTAGTTGGAAAAGTTGAAAGAATTGGTTCATAATATGATATCTTTGTGTTTTATTCAAGTAAGTTTGAACATTTATCTTGAAAACGCTGAAGAATCAAAGAAAATGTTAAGGAAGATAATAACATTATATAACTGTTTTAGAAAGAATACCCATTGCAGTGGGAAGACTGGATTTTTGAGCAATTTTTATACAAGGGATCATAGTGGTGGGTGAGCTAGAAGGCAAGCCTGGGATTAAGAAAATGAGTTAGAAGTCTACTACAGAATTCTAAAGAAAAGTGATAATGGGGCTTAAATAATGACAGTAACACTGGAAATAAAAAGTAAGGGAAAGTAATATCTAGGAGACAGATTCACAGGCCTGCATGAGAGATCCAGAAATATGGGTAAATGACTAGATATCACAACGGGAAAACAAACAGGATGAAAAGAATGTGACAAAAGACGAAATTTGATAATGTCTGCATTTATGCAGACAAAGAGGGGTCTGCAAAGGAGATGGAGAAAGAATGCCTGAGAACAGTAGTAGAAAATCCAAAACAAGGCTGTTTTCTTTTTGAGAAACTTGTCCGTGGCAGGTCTTTCTGCCATGAATCTTCTGTTTTCTTTTTCTTCTTTTCATAATAAACTCTGTTTTAAAATGTAATAAAAAATAAAATAAAAGGAAAACCAAGACAAAATTATACTCTAAAAACGGGACTAGCAAGATCAATTGCAGGGACTCTTGTTCAAAAATATTTAGAATTTCAAGATAGCAACAGCAGAGCCAAGCATGGGGCCCTGAGTGCAGGGACTCATGGACTGTACAAGTCACACACACTCATGAAGCCAGTACTGCTTAAAAGTCAAGTAGGTGGGAATAATGAAGTAGCTGGGCCATAGTTTCAATGACGTGGAAGTGATCAACAATACTAAATGATGCAAAAAGTGAAGTAATATGAGTACAGAAAAATGACCTTTGGCTTAGCAAGCAGGTCAAGGATGGGTAGAACAAAACAGATCTGTGAAATGGTGAGATAAAGCATATAATGGAATATTTTTAAATGTTAGTGACATGAATAAGTAGAGTTGGAAGAGAATCTTCCAGCCTAAGCCTAGATGAAATACAAAATACTTGTATCTAGAGCATACTTTGAAAGGGGTTACCCTCCTTCAGAAGGTCCTTTACTGTTGGAGCAAAATGACTTCGTAACCATTTTATTACACTATCAATTATGTAATAAATTTGAAGACGATAAACAGCGGGTAATATTGACATTTCTGTGGGGATAATGGCCAGAATGCTATTCTGGAATTTTCTTCTTAGAATTGTATACTAGTTGACAGCATAGCGATAATAAAACAGAGAAAGAACCAGAGATGGACGATGAAGGAAGAATGTAACCCAGGTATGTCATTTCTCTGAGCCAAATTTTCTTTTTTATGAGAAAATAAAATTATTATGTAAGAAATTAAATAATATAGATCTTATAATTCCTCATTAGTAGTATAAAATGTTACTTGTTACATTGTTAGTAATTCATAGTTTTTCATAGAATTAATGGAAAGGTACTAATAAACAAAATGCAAATACTTAAATGTAATATTAAAGAAGGGGAAATTTTTTTAAAACTAAAAACTACACTGAGAAGAAGTTCTACTTCAAAAAGTTTAGATGCAACAAGGAAAATATTAAGTTACTTCGTTTGGGGCATATGATAGGTAGAAATAATATACCCCCCTTCTCTTTCCTGCTTACATGGCCTCTGGCTCTCATAGTGGGTGATTGAGGGCTTCAGGTGTTGGGGCTTTCATAACTGGGACCTGCTAACGAAAGCAACTGCTAGTTTGTTTTTTGTTTTTTTGAGTTGGAGTCTCACTCTATCACCCAGGCTGGAATGCAGTGGCTGCTCCTGGCCACTGCAGCCTCGACCTGCTGGGCTCCAGTGATCTTTCTGCCTCAGGCTTCCAAGTAGTTGGAACTACAGGTGCGCGCTACCACGCCCGGCTAATTTTTGATTTATTGTAGAGATGAGGTCTTGCCAAGTTGCCCAGGCAGGTCTCGAACCCGCAGGCTCAGGCAATTCACTCACCTCAGCTTCCCAAAGCGCTGGGATTACAGGCTGAGCCACCGAACCCGACTAACTGCTAGTTTTTTATTGTTACATAACAGATTGCCACACAGTCAGCAGCTTAAAACAGAACTTTTAAAATTACATATAAAATATTTGTAAATGGAGATGCATTTTAAATGTCTGTAAATGGTGCCATAACTAAAGCATGAATGTTATATAAGTTTTTAAGAATTTAGAGGAAACATACAGATGCTATGATATACAAAAACAAAAACTAGCAATCTTAATATTTCAAGGTTTCCGTCAGTCAGAAGTCAGTCATTACAGCTGAGAACGCTGCAGTTCTCATCTGATGCTTGGGGTCTCCCTCATGGCCCATTCAAGTTGTAGGTAGAATTGCAGTTGTAGGACTGAGGGCCCTACTTTCCTGCTAGTTGTCAAGTGGGCCACTCTCAGCTACTAGATGCCTCTTGAAGTTCCTTGCCACGTGACCTCCATAGGCAGTTCTTACATGGACTTGTTCCAGGCCTCAGGAGCAAGTCTCTGACATCATGAAGGACTTAGTCCTAGGAACTCACTGATCAGGTCCAGCCCAATCAGATCTCCTTTTGGGATAACACAAAAATGACATATGAGAAACATATCAGTAATGATATCCTATCATATTTACAAGTTTTGCCCTCCTCAAGATAAGACTATACAGATTGTGTATACGAGGGAGTGAGACCGTCTGAGAATTCTACCTATAACAGCAAATTTCCCACAACATTTTCTAGGGAGGGACAGAAATGATGATCCAAGACAAGCTGACTCCTTCCTTTTCCTGTACTCTCCAGGGGCCTTGTCTTTAGGGAGATCCACTTTTCTACTTGCCATCTGACTGTTCTCTTGAGAGACTGAATTTTGTTGTAGACCTCCATGATATGAAAAAGATTGAAGCATTAAACGATTGACATTTGTCTCTTGAGGAATTTTTCTTATCTGACTACTGTAAAAAGCTGTGTATAAACAAAATAGAACAAAACAAAAAGCTGTGTGTGTGCGTGTGTGTAACCATAACAATATGAAGATAATCACAAAGTTCCAAAATGTTTGAAGAAGTACACACAAGTACACAAAACTGTCCCACCTCACCCTTCTGCCCCCTATCCACCATGTTTTTCTTCACATAATTAACCAATATTTTCAGTTCCATTTCCATAGTCTCCTAGCAGATGGTTCATGCATTTATGTTTTTACATAAATGGTGGCAGTTTTGTTCTGCAATTTGTCTTTTTTTTTTAATTGTAGAGACAAGGTCTCACCAAGTTGCTCAGGTTGGTCTGGAACTCCTGAGCTCAAGCAATCCTCTCGACTTGGCCTCCCAAAGTGCTGGGATTTTGAGTCAGTCTCACTCTGTTGCCCAGACTGTAGTGCAGGGGCACACTCACAGCCACCCTAGTGTCGACCTGCTGGGCTCCGGCGGTCTTTCCACCTCAACTGTTTTTTTCTTTAATAGTGCATCCTGCAGACCTTTCCACTTATATTTAAATTGTCCATTTTAATTGTAGTCACTTGACTTCAGGAATAAGGAAGGAGGAAGAAGAGAAGTCCACACTCACTTTTCTTGGTTCCCATTCTAATACACTGGGCTTCCTCCTGTCCCTCATTTAAGGACTGATGGAGAAAGAGCTGGGTCAGATATCTCAGGTGATTCTAATTGTTTTCACAGGTTGGCAGAGAGCATTGACCATGACGTGATCTGACCCAAATGCTTTTAGGAAAAGAGTAAGAGTAACCTGCTTCATATCACCCCAACCCCACTCAGAACACTTGACTGTGTCAAACGAAGTTAACCAAGTTTAAAAGTCGCTCAAAGTCTGTTAAATTCACAGGACAGGAGTTTAACTAAGCTCTGTCTAATTAAAAATATGTTAGCAGCCCATGAGCAATTCTATGTGAAAGAGACAATTTGGCAGTTTAAGTCCACTCACTTTAGGACCAAAGGATGGGTTTCCAAAATGACAACCATATCTGAACCAAAAAAATAGATTTTTGGTTCCTTTTCAAAAAGGAACAAATAGGACCTCAAAAATGATTTCCAGCTGACATGTTCTCATCAGCAGATTTGTAATGGTAGCTCATGCTGGAAGCCTTTTAGTTCTACATTATGATATTATTTTGGCCAAAGTACTTTCAGACATTAGTAATTTGCTTGTTTTAAAAGATAGCCTAAATGAGGATAACTGTATAAATGTCCTAAAATGTCTAGTAACCTTTCATTGCATACTTAAAAGTCCTACAGTGTTTCTTTACCAGTGAAGACATTTTCACTAAGAATGATGTTCATGTTTTTCTATAAAAGGTATCATTACTCTATCTGTTTACACTTTGACCTTGAATAAAAATAAAATAAGTAAAATCTGCAGTAAAACTAAAATAATTCATTTTAAAGTAACTGCTTTAATGTTTTACACAAATAATAATAAAGCGTACATTCAACTTTGCCAATTTAGATATGAATGATTTTAAATTGGCTTTTATTGTAAATGTCCCCTGGTGATTTTCAGAAATAAGCGGCACATTTTGGCTCTGGTCCTATTCAAGCTTTTGGAAGTTTTCTGGGCCTTCTTTCAGTTTTCAAGAAGTTTGAGAGGCCAAGATTGCAGTGAATGTACATCCTTTAGTTATTTAACCCCTTGAGACTCTTTTTTTTTTTTTTGAGTGGGAGTCTCATTCATTCTGCCACCCAGGTTGGAGTGCAGTGGTGCTCTCATGGCCACAACAGCCTCAACTTGCCCGGCTTAGGCAATCCTTCCACTTTAGCTTTCCAATTAGCTGGAACTACAGGTGCGCATCACTACACCTGGCTAATTTTTTCATTTATTGTAGTGACGAGGTCTCTCCAAGTTGCCCAGGCTGGTCTGGATCCCTTCGTCTCAGGCAATCCTCTCGCCTCGGCCTTCCAAAGTGCTGGGATTACAGGCTTGAGCTACCATGCCCGGCCCCCTCAAGCCTTTTGAGGAACAGAAACTTCTTAATTGTACAACCTTGGATGTTTCTCAATTTTCACAAGCCATTTTCAGTTTTAAGTTCCATTATTTTTAACCGGTTGTTTGAGGAAGACAATTGTCACTGAGATTAGATTCTAACATAGAATTAAAAGCTTATTTAAATCTCATTTTGGGTCAGTAAGTCTAGTAAATCAAGTCAGTCATCATAAACGAAACAGACAGAACAATCTCCAGCACTTTAAATTTTATCAATTTTTGCATTTTCTCTATTCGTATTTTTAATGACACTCTCTTAGTTAATGGATCACTTATATAGTTCTTTGAAGTTTGTATTTTCACATCTTATTTAATTTAATTTTAAAGATTAGAGGTCGGAAATTCCAATCCTGATAATATTCTATTGTATGAGTTTATCAGATGACATCGCTTATCTTCCACCTGCTCTAATGGTCGTCAGCTGAGAGAAAACATAATATACGTTGATGATTAACGAACAAAACTGCAGCCTTTACAGAAATCTGCCTCACTTGTAGATGTACCCTTTCTTCCCCACTACTTACCGTTCCTGATTATACATAACTCTGAGAATTCAAAACTTAACTCCGCTCACAGAACCTGTTTATAGGCTGGCGTCAGTGTCATTTTATTGCCGGTGAAACTGACCAAGAAGCAACTTTCCTGAACTCAAGGACAGAACGGAAATGAGTGGCTTCCGCTTATTTCCATCTACAAGAATATGGTTTCCCAAACCGAGAACTAAGCCACTGTGATCTCAGCTGGACCAAGTTTTGTCCTCTTTCCTTTATTCTTAAGCCCTTTTCTCTGGTTACAAGATCTGCGCCCCTATTCCCCCTTGACACCTGTTGTCTTTAGTCTCTCTCCGTACTCGGTTCATTCCAAACCTTCCAGGGGCAGAAAAGTAGCATTGCCTTATTCACCCAAGCGCTAAAGGAATCCTGACAGGTTGTTTTCCATTTCATCATGTACCAACCTGACTTTACTTGTGGAACTCCAGCAGTGTATTTGAGTGAGGAGTCCTCTCAGGCAGATGATGGGGCAGGATAGGAAGCCCCTGGACTGCTCGAGTAGAAGGCGAGGGCATCCGGCAGCAGGTTCAAATCCTGCCTCTGCTCTTGCTCTTCACGACACTTAACCACTCCCTGAGCCTCAGTTTACTCATTTGTAACGGGGACCTACTCATGAGGATGGGATGAGATCATGCATCCCAAGCACCTGGCTTGCTCGATATCCTTGGAGTCGCCGGAAGACTAGCTCGACTCCCTGCCTCTCCTTGCCCTTAAGGTTTAGGTGATCCAGTTCCCTTCTGGGCTCGCCAGTCACGCTCCTCGGAGAGGCAGCTCGTCTGGGAAGGCGCGGTCCGCGTGGGTGCGGCCGCGAGCCACCCTGCCGGAGCTCTGCCGGGCGGCGGGGACGAGGCGTCTGGAGGGAAAGGGCGTGGGCGGCCCGGTGGCGCAAGCGAAGGAAGGGGCGGGCGAGGGGCCGGCGAGGGGCGGGAGGAGTCTGACACCCTCCTCTGGGCCCCACAAAGG